>NW_019736404.1:15822-35089 GCF_002891405.2 Cryptotermes secundus
TTTACGTTACTGAAGACGCCGTTCGGATTGTTAACTGGTTTATTCAACAATCTACAAGAAACGGCTACAATTAATTATCACACAGTTGCGGGGTTTCACACTTTATAACCCTAATCGCATTAATCTGTTACCGCTGTTGGGGGTTTCACACTTTATAACCCTATGCGCAAATCAGCTCACTCTGTGTTCAGTAGTCTACACGTTTACAGTAGGGGAGCTATGTATCACTGTATCACACACACTCCCAATTACACAATTACACACACGTCGGTTCTTCTTTCCGCGACGGCTGCTATACTCCAACGGTAGTCGGCTGACTGGAGAACTGTTGATAACGCACTGACGACTGCCACATTACAACTCGACTCGGCGACGGTTACGTTCCAACTCTGCCGTAGCCACATAACAACTAACTCGTAGCTGCTGTGCAGTTCCCTTATATAGCCGCAGTGGTGCCTGTTGCCACGTCACAGTAGGAAGCGGTGACGCGTCACCGTGTTTGCGTATATCCTAGCAACGCTGTCCGGAGTTGTTGACTGCTGCCTAGCAACCGCGATATCCCTTGGTGACGTCACCGCGGAGGGGAGTGGCGGGGCGGGAACTCGCCTATTACCGTAGTAATGCGAGCGCTACGTTACCGCCACGTACCGCTGGGGAGGTAGGGGTGATCCATAGCTCAACATGTCACAATATTATACTCGGAAATACAAACAGGCTTCTTTACTTGTCCATGTCTCCTTTGAACATCAACCATGCTCGAATTGTGAATTGTGGAAATCATATTCACAACACGAGTATCCCTCCAGGACTGCAGAAGAATATTCCCCTTCCTCCTGAATGCGGTTTCACCATGTTTCAGGGATTTACATTCCTCTTTCAGATCTGGAGGAAGGCCTCTGTTCACCTTAATTGTTCCACAAACACGTACTTTTCTCAAAAATAGGTGTTCTGCAGTTGCCTCAATGTTGTAATAATTGTCTTGATAGACATGGTAATTTTGATCAAGATAGGGTTCCAAAACGGAAAGAATTGTTTCTTGTAATTTCTTTCCTTCACCAGAATAAATTTCTAAATTTCCAATGTAGCCTGAAGTGCTTTCAGTAACTACACAAACAAGTAGGCCATACTTTGTAAGTTTCCCAGGATTATATATTCACATACGAAGCCTTCCCCTCCAAGGAATCACAGATTCGTCCAGAGACAGTTGTTGGTTTGGCTTATAAACTGTCTGAAATTTCTGAACGAAAAAGTTCAATAAGGGCTGAATTTTGAAAAACCTGCTTGTTGATTGTGGTTGCAGTTCATTATCATTGAAATGCAAACACCACCAAATTTGCTCAAACCTCTTATGGCTCATTAGTTTGCCGAAAATTGGAATTTCAAAAATGGATCTGTTGATCAATACTCCTTCAGATTATCCCTCCTTGTATGGCCCATTTGAAAGATAATTGCAAAAAAAATTCTCATTTCTGCTGAAGTCACATCCACCTACTTCAACGCCTCATAATTTCTGTCATAATGATCACGGTGTTGGAGACGGTATCTGTTAGTTTCCTGACATAGCATGACAAAGAAACTATCTCCAAAAAACAGTGCCGCTACTTCAGACACTTGCGTTGGGTCCGATGGAATTTGCTTCACCCCTGGATTTCCAGTAAACTGTCCCAAAGCAGGCGTTTTGTCTACTTTTCCCCATGTGGCTGTCCCCGCAATGTTGCTACCCGCACATTTGTCGGAGCTATGGTCACTTTCACTTTCACTGTCTGTGGTCACAATTTTTTGTTCGCCCCTGCCACACTCACTATCAGATTGTGAGTCGCTATCACTAGCAGACTCACAAGGGACGTCAGATAGCTCATCGGAGAAGAAGTCAGATATTTCTTGTTCTCCAAGAAATCGTTTGGGTGTCTTGAACTACTGACTGACAGCTTGCTACGTAAAGCTTGAAGAAATAAAGGCATTTATTTTCCTTTGCAGGTGCATAGAGTTACAGTGAGGTCTAGTAACTGATTGGTCAGCAGACATTCCAGAGCCTTATAACGCAGGTGCAAGCAGCTACGTGCTAGCTAGGAGGAGCCAGAGAGCTGTATAGTGTGTTGCAACTTATCGTGTTTTAAAATCCTGTTAACACGCGAACGGTCCGCCATGTTTGAAAGCAAAAAACCTTTTAAAGGGTGCGTGGTCCGCAAAGTGCTAGGATGGCAAGATTTATTATTTATTGTTACATCTGTTGCTGTGGGTTTTCTATATATTTCCATTTTTATTTGAACTTGTCTGTTGGTTAGATTTAAGTCTACTATAATAGATATTATAGATACTATAATAGATATGTTGATGACATTATCATAATCTATAATCAAACTAAAATAACATCACAGGATATCCTCAAACATTTTAACACGCAAAATAAAAACCTACACTTCACATTAAACGAAGAAGTAAACAACCAAATAACTTCTAGACTTAAATATAACAAACAAACAGGGTCAAATAAAAATGGAAATATATAGAAAACCCACAGCATCAGACGTAACAATAAATAATAAATCTTGCCATCCTAGAGAACAAAAAGTAGCAGCATATAAAACTGGATACATAGACTACTCACATTACCACTTGAAGAAACGGCTAAAAATAAAGAGTTAACACCAGCATTAATATTGCACTAAACAACGGATATAAAAAAGATGATATCTCACAAATATATAATAGACTAAAACAAAAAACAAGTAACCCTAAAGACAAAGGTAAAAATGACCAAAAATGGGTAACCTACACATATGGAAAATTACAAAACTATTTAAAAACACTAATATTAAGATAGCATTTAAAACAAACCACACAATAGGCAGAGCACTACAAGAAAAACACAACACAAACCCATATGAGCAAAGTGGTATATACAAATTAACTTGCCAAAGTTGCCATCAAGTATACACAGGCCAAACAGGAAGGAAATTATCAACATGATATAGCAGACACATAAGGAACATAAGATTAAATAGAGATGAATTCGCTTACGGCCAACACATACTAAACAATCGTCATCAATACGGTCCAATATCAATGGTCATGGAAATCATCGAAAAAGCTAATATACTACTACAACAAACACAACAAATTGATAGATGAACAGAAACAAACAATCAAAACAACATGTTTGACCTTATTATACATCACTTGAACACACCCTCTTCAATGTCATAAACACAGGAAGAATATAATACAAGACACAGCACTATTCAAAACAGTACAAACGACACAGCATGCACGTAAACTACACTAGTAATAATAAGGTAAGGCCTAACTATACATGTTAATAAACCCAAAAGCATTATATATAACTACATAAGATAGAATAAATAAAAAAAATAATATATTTACAGAACATAAAATCAAGAGAAATAAACGATATCTTCCATCATCAGGAGGAAAACAACATGACCCAATGTCGGCTCATGATATTTTAACATAATTAATTTTTTACATGAAGATTTAATACAATTTTAAATGCCTTGGGAGGCTACTGTATGGAAAAGTGAACATCATATCATGTGCAGTGGAAACCCCCAGTCAGAATTACCAGGAAATACATTTAAAAGAAACATCATCATATGTAAATCTACACTTCAAGAAGCGCCATTGTGAGTGCCTAAGACAACCGTGATAATAACAAAATTTATATAGTGAGCATTATTCATAGCTTAAGTCCATATTGTTAATATCTTATGTGACAGTGTTTCCTGATCGTAGTGGTGCGCCTCTGAGGATGATTCTTCTGAATCGAAACATGGAAGGTGAATGAGGACTGTAGTGTTGTAACCTTGTATGTCACACTGGACTGAACATTATCCACTCTGTAATTAATAGTGTGACCGACCAGAATGAGACAAATCAAAATAGGGTTTTGTATCTTTAACTTTTTCTCATTCCGGTCCTGTAATTTAGAATTCATGCTTTCTTTCTTCATAATTTTGGAGATGTTGGAGGAGGAACAAGACGAGGTTCATTACTGTTCTTCCTCCCCTCTTTCAGCTCCCATTTCATAGTCTGCATGTTATTATGAAAATGGAAGCTGCATCTGTTCTTGTAGCGGTCGGGGTACTTCACTATAGAAGCACGCTGTGGACGGGACAGCTGAGTTGTTGGAGTTTCATTCCTGGCAGGGGAAAGAGATTTTTATCTCCTCCACAGTGTCTAGACTGGCTTTGGTCCCACCCAGGCTCCTGTCCACTGGGTACAGGGCACTATTTCCTGGGGCATGAAACTGGCCATTTGTCTCCATTTAGTGCTGATGTTAAGAATGACAGGGCTCTGCCTTCACTCCCCCATATGTCTTCATGACATAGTGCTTATTAATTAAGCTCAAGGAAGACCTTAAATTTATCTTAATTCATAACTGATGATCATTCCAGTGTCTTAATTTACATTGTTTTGTGATGTTTTTGGTTTCCATTGTTTGCCATCTGGTATCAGGTATTTGCCTGTTTTGGCTATCTTTGTTTTTCCATTCTTTCTATATTTTAAGACTTGAAGCTTTTTATTTTCGGTTCAGAGTGCAGTATATTTATTTTTGATCATTGTGTATACAATCATGCATACTGATGTGGCTTGTGTTCGTTCCGTAGGAAATGTCCCAGTCTTGTGGTGCAGGCGGCTACTCCGCACCAACATCGCCTCAGCTTCAGAGGTTCTACGGTCCAGCACAGGGGCCTCGGAGACGCCTAATAGCAAACATGAGCAACCCACCACAGCCCATACCAGTTGTTCAGCAGCCCCCTGTCCAACAGGTACAGACAAGTTCACAAAATTCTGAGAATGAGGATATTGTCCACTTGACTGATTTTTTCACTGTAAATTAATCTTATATCTTCTCCACATCACTGAAGTTTACTGCCATTTTCTTTTGATGTCCTTTATAATGTAAAGTTTTCTATATGTCATTATTTTAGCCTGATTTCCTTATTTTGAAAAAAAATATTAGTAGATTTATGCAGTGGCCCTGCTGTCTGGCTGGCTGGTTCCCACCCATAAACGTTTGAATGGCTGAATCAATCTTTATGAAACTTGGTATGTATATCATCGTGTCTGAACCCATCACGGCAACATATTTCATAAATCCTCATGTTAGTCTGTGTGTATCCCCCTTTTTGTTGCCTGACAGGGGCTTGGTAAAAATGTTACTCCAGCAACAAATATACATGTAATAGTAGAAGAATTGTTGGGTGCATTGTTTTCTGTGTGGTCTGCATCTTATCAAAGTAAGGTAGGTGATCAGTTCTTCCCAAACTTAATAATGAAAAGTTTTCACATGTCATTCTGATGCATCAGCTAGTTCGTGTATTACTGCAGATGCACTTATCTCAAAAGTTGATGAAGTGTGAGAATGGATCAGAAGTTAAATAATTCATAACTGATGATCATTCCAGTGTCATTGTTTTGTGATGTTTTTGGTTTCCATTGTTTGCCATCTGGTATCAGATATTCGCCTGTTTTGGCTATCTTTGTTTTTCCATTCTTTCTATATTTTAAAACTTGAAGCTTTTTATTTTCAGTTCAGAGTGCAGTATATTTATTTTTGATCATTGTGTATACAATCCTGTGTACTGATGTGGCTTGTGTTCGTTCTCAGATTCCTGCTACTCCACAAACACAGGCCCACCCAAGTGCCCAGGGCGGCGCCTCTGGTTCCTCACATATGCAAGGACCATTTCAAATGCAAAATGCACAGTCAGCAAGGCCCACTACAGGTACAAAACTGTTGTAGAATGATGTGGTTTTCGGCTGCCGTCTTTAAGATTCTTTTGAGGTGAAGAAACTGGAGAATTTTGTGACGAATTGACTGACTGATCAGCTTCCCAAGGGCTGTGCCACATGGAATTACATAACAGTTTCCTGGCATAACATAATATAATCCCACTTCAGTGAAAACCTTGATATTTGATAAGGAAGGCTATTCCTCCCCAGAGATTTTGTTATATAGGTGTTTCCTTGTATATGGTTGTTTTGTCTTTTTGTCATAAGTAAATATAGGGTCAGAGAAGCATCACTAGCAGAGCTTATTTAATGCCATATATATATGTTGTAATGCCAGGTTTACAGTTGAGATTCAAGGGAGAGTCAGCAACCAGGTCACAAATGGATAGGAAGCATAAAACATGTTACTTTCAAACCTGGAAAAAACATTTATTTCTTGACATATCCCTCACCAACATTGATACATTTGTCCCATCGCTTTACCAGTGTGTCGAAACCCGCAACATAGAAGTCTTCTGACTGTTGTCTCACCCACTTCCACACCTCCGTTTCAACCTCTTCGTCATCAGCGAAACATTTGCCACCAAGGATACAGACGTTTTCCACTGTAAACAGGAAGCATTGCATTATGAATATTTTTTGCATTGAGTCCTCTTGCCCACAAAAATCACATCACAGAATTCTGCTCTTCAGTAGTACACATGAAGCACAGTTGCCATTTTGACTACCAAAACCAGCCTCTGAACATACACATGCACGTCTACTACCTACACTCTCATGAAGCCGGACTGTGCTGGTACCTGGCGACAACTACAGAAAACCTATTACATTCATTACAGCTGCTTTACTTCCATTTGTGACTTGTTTATTGACTCCCTCTATCACACATTTTAATGTTAACACTACAGAAAAAGCATCTTTGATGTATGATTTGTGATATTCCTTTATAATGCATATGAATCTTGCAAAATTCACTAGTTGAGGTTAAATGGACTCAGGTGGATGTCTTTATAATACCGACAGAGTCAGTCAGTCAGTCTTTTATTTTATGACTCCACATGTCAGTGCTTGGCTTTGTGCCTTGAATCTATATTCGCTGACAGTGACTTCAGTAATTTCTGACTTGAAACAGCATTGGCCAACAGGAACATTGCCAGTTAGGCTGAAGTTGTCCTTGTGCATAACTAGTTAAGCACTATGCCATTAAGGCGCATGAGGGGTGGAGGTATAGATCCACATTTTTTTGACCTTGGCACTAGTTGGTGTTCAGCTTCACGCCGCTGCCCCTTTACCTCTGGGGAAAGGGCCACCAGTACCCATTGGAACATTGCCAATTGCACACTTATGAGAACTGTTCAGCTGGATGTGTATTCTGAATGCTACAAGACTGCAACTGCACTCTTGAGCATCAGGAGCTGACATGGAACATCTGATGAGTGCAGTTTGTTTTGGTCCATGTTGGGGCCTGGCATGTCAAATGCATGTGGGGGCAAGGATCATTAAATGGTGACCAATACTATATTACATCTTCATGTGAATATTTTCAAATGGTGGACCTGGCAAGAATTGTTATATATGTATTTTGTAAGTATGTGTGTATATTTGTTTGTCCAGGACAGCAACCAAAGCTTCATGGAATTCTCCCGCTTCCGCCCACATTGATGATGAAGCTAAATAATCGGGTAATAAACGTCACGAAGAGAGAAAACATGCGGAACCCAGCACAGCCCATACCAATTTTTCAGCAGCCCCCTGTCCAACAGGTACAGGCAAGTTCACAGAATTCTGAGAATGAGGATATTGTCCACTTGACTAATTTTTTCACTGTAAATTAATCTTATATCTTCTCCACATCACTGAAGTTTACTGCCATTTTCTTTTGATGTCCTTTATAATGTAAAGTTTTCTATATGTCATTATTTTAGCCTGATTTCCTTATTTTGAAAAAAAAAATATTAGTAGATTTATGCAGTGGCCCTGCTGTCTGGCTGGCTTGTCCCCACCCATAAACTTTTGAAAGGCTGAATCAATCTTTGTGACACTTGGTATGTATATCATGGTGTCTGAACCCATCGCAGTAACATATTTCATAAATCCCCCGTGTTAGTCAGTGTGTATCCCCCTTTTTGTTGCCCGACAGGGGCTTGGTAAAAATGTTACTCCAGCAACAAATATACATGCAACAGTAGAGGAATTGTTGGGTGCATTGTTTTCTGTGTGGTCTGCATCATATCAAAGTAAGGTAGGTGATCAGTTCTTGCCAAACTTAATAATGAAAAGTTTTCACATGTCATTCTGATGCATCAGCTAGTTCGTGTATTACTGCAGACGCACTTATCTCAAAAGTTGATGAAGTGTGAGACTGGATCAGAAGTTAAATTCAGGTTGAATTTTTTTTGTCCGGTCCTGAAAACTGAGACTTTGACGTCCCTTCTGTACAGTATTTTACATTCTTAAAAGGGACTACCTGAACCAAGGGTAAAGTGAAGGTATGAAATGCATTAAGGAAATTAAGGCATGTCTATTTGTATTAAAGAAAACTGGTCATTGGTGTTGGGCTAGTCCCTTTTGGTCCTTGATGCTATTTCAGATGATGTTTTCCAGGCTGTGCACATTCAGGGGCAGGAACCTTTGACTGCATCAATGTTGGCAGCTGCCCCACCACTGGAGAAAACGGTGCTGCTGTGTGAGAGTCTGTTCCCATTGATTCTTCGCATGTATCCAGACGTGGTCCTGGCCCTCGGGATCATCCATGTGCTGTTGCAGACAGACAACTCCGAGCTTCTTCACATGCTTGAACATCACGAGTCCCTCAAGGCCAAGGTAACGAATGAATTTGTGACACAGAAACATCTCAACTTGAATATGGTCTTGTGGGTTGTAACAGCATGTGGTTTTGAGAAAGCCTGGACAGCTGTGTGCTGCTTCGGGTTTCTTGCTTGGCCTGCTAAGAAGATAAACGTGATATGTTCCTCTGAAATGTTTGGTTCATTTCCCAAGTACATGATGATATATCTCAGGAAACCATAGATCTCAGATCCAACAACTTAACTTACTCCTTGCTTCTACAGCCCTTGAAGAACTATCACTTCTTTATGATGTGACCACTCTCAGTTATTTGTAATTTTGCCTCCATCTCTCTTACTTTGACTGGAGACATCCAAGTTTGAAGAAATGGAATAGATTCTGTGCAAGAAATGTTCATATATTTCATCTGCATTGGTTCCTGAGCTTTCCAGTTGCGGGTTAAGTTCGGTGTAAGCACTGGGGTTGAATTTTGCATCTCCTGTATTTCACATTTTTCTCACAATATCTCCCAGAGAACTTCTAATGAATAGAAGAATCCCCTGCACGTTATCTTAACTATGCAGTACATAAAATGCAAATGGATGTCACAGTGGGCTTTTATGAGTTCACATCCTGCTGAAGCTGTTTACTTCTCTCAAGCAGCATGCAGCAATTAAATGTTAATGTGTTAAGTTTTGATGTTTGTGTATTTGCAGTGTTTGAAGTTGATCACTGTTTGTTTTGTGCAGGTTGAAGAAGCTGTGGCTGTGCTTCAGGCCCAGCCGGCTGCATCCAAAGTGAAGAAGGAATAAATTTACATCTCCCCACATTCACCGTAAAACCACACAGTCGTCCAACATAATCTCATGGTCAAGCGTTGATGGTGATGACCTCAAGATGACAATTTAAAGGGAAGACATTCCTATGCAGCTGAATTCCATTACTGCCTGGTTCAGTCACTTGTTTCATTCTTAGGACATTTTCTCCCCCTCTTATTTGAATTGTTAAACTTTAAAGACATACATATGACTTATAAAATGTAAATGTAGCATTGTGGTTCTGCTTATGAGTGGAACTCACCATTGGTTGTCTTTAAATAATTCTCAACACTTACAGTTCTCTGCTTCCTTGACTGTACCGAGATACCATTTGTTGGCTTGTTGTTAGTTTTTCATTGATTTTATGATTAGTCCACAGTTCTTAACTTTTCAAGATTGAGGACGACATGGCATTTCATGGGCTGGCAATAATTTATTTGCTTTATGCAAATTTATATAAATGTCAGCAAATATAATTGATTCATTTTAGTTGTTACATGATAGGTTAGTTATTTCTGAACTTTGGTTTTCCATGTCAATTACTAGAAACCAGGAAGAACGTTCAAATTTCGACCATAGGGTGCAATTATGTAGTGAAGGTTTGCCCATTAATGCAACATTGGTAAAAATGTCTCTCCACAACTTATTGTTTTTTAAAACCCATACATACGTAAAAATAGAAAAATGTGGAAGTACTACCAAGATCGATAACAATTGTCAAAAAAATCTAAAAAAAAAAAATGATTATATAAAGATGTTTCCTGGTCAAAAATCTCTTCAGCAATACTTCAAAATTGGTAGATGAAAATGTAGATCCAACTTCTGGATACGATTTAAGTATCTGAATTACTAATAAGTATAATATGAAATATGTAATTTCATTGGAAAATAAAGGTTAATAATGATCATAAAGTCTTTTCTTTTCAGAGTTTCTTTGCTGTTCCTTGTATTTTGCTTGCTACAAAATGTCATATTCAGTCTGTCCAGTATTCCAGCCACGTGCTTGTGAAATGAGTAAAGTAATTATTTTATTGTGATATAATTTGTTGAGTTTGATGTTCTCACAGTGCCACTATAACTTCCCTTTGCTCCTATTGGTTGTTTCTCCTAGGCGTCGGTGAACATCTACTGGACTGCGTGGTGTCACGTCCCAGAAGACATGATACAATTTGTTTTCATCCTGCTTATAAATAGATTAAAATATTTAAAATGATAAAAACTGTACTTTTGTACGGGTATTAAACTGGCTGTTCACCGTGTAGAAAGATGAGGGTGAGACTTGAGGTTCTCACAGCAGGGAGTATAGATGCATGTTCTGCAGTAGGTAGGTTCCTTTGAAAGATTAGTGGTACCTACCAAACTATGAGGGTTGTACTGAAAGTCATGAGCAACAATTATTTGTAAAGTAACATGCTTTATTATTGACAAACCAAATACACCACCTCAATCTACAGACTTTCTTTATTTTTCCACATAATCGCCACTTATTTGTACACATTTCTCCCAGTGTTCTGGGAGTTTGAAAATTCCCCTTCTGTAATATTCCGTTCCAGCCATCCGAAGACACTGACACATTGCTTTCTGAATTCCTTGTTTAGCGTCTGGACATAACGAGCAGCATTGATGGTTTGCCCAGGTTCCAGGAAATCATCCAGAATAAACCCCTCTGCATCCCAGGAGACTGTGCCCATCTCCTTCACAGCTGATGGCACTGTCTTTGCCGCCTTCATTTTTGATGGAGAATGCAAATGGTGCTATTCCATACTCTGCCATTTCGTTTCAGGCTTGAAATGGTGAAACCAGCTTTCGTCACCTATCACAATACAGGGTAAAAATCATCGCCTTTATGTCGATATCTCTACAGCAGTTCTCAGGTGATGGCTTTTCGCTGACCTTTGTGGTCTTCAGTCAATAACCACAGGACCCAACAAGCACAAACTTTCTTATAGCCCAAGCTTTCAATCATCTCCTCTACTGCACTGCACTGTGCCTTATTCCAAGTTTTCGGGCTATTGTGTCCACAGTCACACGCCTGTCATCTTGAATGAACTCATCCACTCTCTCCTTGTTGCATTCAGTTCAGGCTGTTCGAGGACGACCGCTCCGAGGCTCATCTTCAATGCTGGTGTTCCCATCTTTAAAATGTTTCACCCATCTTCGAACACTGCTCACATCCATGCACACACTTCCATAAGCATGCTGAAATCTCTGGTGAATTTCTGCAGCAGGGATTTCCTCTTTCACAAGAAATTCAATGACAGCACGCTGGCGAAACAACATATTGTCAGCCATTATGTTAGGAGTGATACTGGTCACGTGATTTTTTTTTATTATTTTATCCATAGCTGTAGAGAACTATAAATGGACATGCCAAATATCAACAGCCTCACATCAAAAATAACACAAGTAAAAAACAACACAACATTCACACAGTGATTCATCACTATAATACAGCAATACATCTCAAAATACATTTTTAACTTAATTTAAGAATAATAAATACTCCAAAAAGAGACATAAGAATAAGTATTTTAAACATATAGACAGATTTATTAACAAGCAGTTTATGTCAACAATTAATAATAATAAATACTCCAAAAAAGGCATAAAAATATACAGACAGATGTATCAACAAGCAGTCCGTGTCAAAAATTATTAAAAAATTCTTGAAGAGAATAGAAGACATTACACAACAAACAATTTTTAAGTTCCTTCTTAAAAACATTAAAATTTATTACATTCTTTAATTCAGTTGGAAGGCCATATTTTGGTTCCCATACTAATCACCCCTCTCTTGCTATGCTCAGTATTACAAAATTGTACATACAAATTGTGTTTATGAATAGTGTTATAGCCATGAACATTAGAATACTGGGTGGTATAAATCTTATTTTTTATTATAAAACACAGGGTCTCAAAAATATATAAGGACGTAACAGTTAAAATCTTTAATTCACGAAACAAATTTCTACAGGAAACTCTATTTTTAACACAAGCTATTGACGTCAGAAGACACTCAAGGTTAACACAACAGCTGGTTCCACCTACCACCGTACTCTCTTTTGTCCGCTGTTCCCATGCATGCAAAAAAAGTTGCTCGTGACTTTCAGTATGATCTACGTATACGTCACAGCCCAGAAGATAGTAATCTTGGTAGATTGAGCACATATGAGAACAGGGTACTAAGGAGAATGTTCGGAGCTGGGAGGGACGGAGTGACATGAGGGTGGAGAAACTGATTCATACTTTTTTCAAGAATTATGATCAAATTAAGGATGGTGAGATAGGGGTAGGGGAGGTAATATACAGGTGAGAGTTGGACCTACAGGGAAGAAATCTCTTAGATGATCTAGACATAAATGGGATGATAAAACTAAAAGGTGGAGTGGATGTACGAGGGGGGATCCAAAAATAACGGGAATTTATTTTTCTTATTTTTTATTTTTGCATTTTTATTGAACTGTATATTAGTCCCCTTCAAAGTATTGTCCATGTGCATTAATGCACTTGTCCCAATGCTTTTGCCACTGCTCAAAACAGTGCTGGAATTCTTGAGGCTGGATACTGTTCAAAGCCTTTAGCGTGTTTTCTTTGACTTCATCCACATCACGGAATCGCTTTCCTTTCAGACTTCTCTTCATCCGTGGAAACAAAAAAAAGTCCGACGGAGCCAGGTCGGGTGAGTAAGGTGGATGAGGCACTATCACCATGTTGTTGCTTGTCAAAAACTGTCGGACCATCAAAGCTGTGTGGGCTGGAGCATTGTCGTGGTGAAGCAACCAGTTCCCATTTCTCCACATTTCGGACCGTTTTCGTCGCACTCTCTCTCGTAATCTTCGTAACACATCCAGGTAAAAATGTTGGTTCACTGTTTGTCCTGGCGGAACGAACTCTTTGTGGACAATGCCATTCACATCAAAAAAACAAATCAACATTGTTTTCACATTGGATCGCACTTGACGCGCTTTCTTCGGTCGTGGTGAAGTTGGAGTTTTCCACTGGCTTGATGATTGCTTTGATTCTGGATCGTACCCGTAGCACCAAGACTCATCGCCAGTCACAATTCTTTTAAGAAATTCTGGATCGTTCTGCACTTCACTCTTGAAGTCGCGGCAAACATTCACGCGGTTTTCTCTTTGGTCATCTCCGAGCAAGCGAGGAACAAATTTTGCAGACACCCGTCTCATGTGCAAACCTTCGGTTAAAATTCGCTGGACCGTGCTCCATGAGATGTTCGTTTCCTCAGAAAGTTGGTCAATGGTCTTTCGACGATCTTCATCAATTGCACGTTTGATTTTGGCAATGTTTTCGTCATTTCTTCCTGTCGAAGGACGCCCGGGGCGTGGCATGTCTTCTGTTGACATGTTGCCAGATTTGAAACGGGAAAACCACTCGTAGACCTGTGATTTCCCCAAAGCATCATCATTAAAGGCTTGCCGAAGCATCCCAACAGTCTCGGCTGCAGTTTTCCCTAACAGAAAGCAAAATTTCACGCACACTCTTTGTTCCTTCTGGTCCGCCATCTCACTAATCGCCAAAGGGTTGAAACAGGAACACACACAACAGAGCACCACAGACAAACCACTTAACTCAGACTGACGCCAGCTCACTAACAGTCGTGGGAGACCCCCAGCTAACACCACCTAGCAGCACAACTCGTAACTACAAAGCATGCACGCGCAACAGGTCGGTTCCGGTTATTTTTGGGTCCCCCTTCATATAGATCCATTTTCTTGACTTCTGCACTAGCTGGAGGAGAGGGGTCAGCTTTACCTGCGGGGAAAGTGCCCCTGATACCCGGTGAAGAGGACGTTGGGTGGACCCCAGAGCCAGTCTGGACAACATGAAGTGAAAATTCTTGACCCCACCAGGATTCAAACTCTGACCCCTCGGTCCTCCAGCCACTATACCAACTGTGCTGTCCTGGCTTCAGGTATAACTAAATGGTTCTTAAATGAAGACAGTGCATAGCGGATTTATCTGGCTCAGGATAGGGACTGGTGGTCTCATGTTATGAATAGAATGAAACTTGTGGGGGGGGGGGGGGTGGATACTGGACTGCCTGAGCACTGATTAACTTATTGAGGACTAGTCCATGGAATCAAAGCACTCTTCAGCAATTAAGAATTTGGTTTGCACCTGCAATAAAAAAAATGCATTTCTGTTGTGGTTGGTGGTGTACCAACTTTCCTCCACATTGGGTACCCATTCTACGGTTCAGAAATCATTGCTGATTTTGGCGTTTCCAATGCACATGCATTTTTCTATGTCTCATTTTTACCTGGAAGCATCTAGACATTTCTGTTAATAAGTAGGTCAGATTGTAAAGCATGTGGAAAGAAGTGGCCATACCCAAATGAGGTACTATCCCAGAATTTGCTAGGATGGACAGAGGAAAACCTCAGGATAGGTGATTGGCCAAGATTCAAAATTGCCACCTCCCAAATACAAGTCAAAAATATTATTTGAGCCTGTTTGCTTAATGAGTCTGAATGAGTCATTAGTGAACACTGGGTTTAGAGTGTACTTTAGACTGTACCAAAGGTCTTGGGTTCACATACTTTAAAATGTCTTCCTTTCTGTTATCTCTGATAAGGTAAATCCTTAGTGGATAAGAAGAAAACCCTGCCTCACCACCAAGGTTCAGAGACCATGCAATGTAATTTCCTTCTGTAGGCTATTCATCATTGGAGATAATGGGGCCAGTGTCATAGGTCACCAATCTCAGAAATGGACAGAGGTCAGGAAGGTTGCTAAGACCATAACTGGAGGCATTAGTCACAATAACTGATTTACATGGATAATGTGGAGCAGTTTTGTTTGGCATTGGATGTTGAAGGTGATAAGCTTCGACAGAAAATAGATCACTGTAAGTTATATAGACTGCATGGAGCAGAGGTCCAGTAGAAGCCAGAGGTCTTTCAGCTGCTTGATAAATTCCCAGCACTTTACGGAAGCGAAAGGTTCATTGCTCTTTTCACAGTACTCAATCCAGTGCACACTGACCCACTCTACACCTTTAAGAGCCATTTTAGTAGTTCACTTGTCCAAAGACCTTTAAAAAGCTAACTCTTTGAGTTCTCTGACCCAAATGTTATATTTCTGGTAACGCCCATGCTTGCTAAATGCCCTCTAATGTCCCATGTTATTTCCTAGTATTGAGTACGAGATCCTTGTTCCGCATTTTCTCCAGTCTCCCGTTACTTCTTAGGTACTAATAATATCATGAGCACCCTCAAGCTGCATTTTTCCATTGATACAAGAGACTAAGTTTCAGTGTGAAATTCACACCCATTCAAAACTACAGGTAAAATTACTGTTGTGTATATTTTAGTCTTGTTTTCAGGTAGCAGATGGGAGAACAAAAGCTTCTGTACTCATTGGTAGCAAACATTCTGTGAATTTAATATTCTCATAATTCTTTCATAAATATAATTTGTAATTGTTACCTTACTCCCCAAATACCAAAACCCCACCACATTTTCAAAGGATTTACATTATCTTCAGTGCTGGATTCAGGTAATGTGCTACCCCACTGCTTATTTTGAAGGCCTTCTAATTCCTGCCCTGTGCCACAGGTTTGCAGGGATTCTGAAATAAAGAGATTAATTAAATATATAAATATTTTATTATAAAACGGGTTTCTAAAGCATCAGTGCTGAATTTAATCTAGCCTTGGCTATCTGTATTATAAATTTGTTCTTCAGATGGGACTTGGAACATAATATGTAGTTCCCTTTGCAGTTCTAGACCAACTTCCTTAATGTCAAACAGATTGTGTTTTTCTTCGTGGTTGCCATACACACTGCTGTTTGTTGATTCTGGTGTTATATAATGATCTATTTCAGCTGCAGTGACTACAGATTATTAAATAAGAATGAAATATGACCACACCAAGCATGTTGGTCTAGATGTAATGCTTTAGGCTTGTATTTCGGAGGTCTTTGGTTTGAACCTTAGCTGGAACTGCAGCTAACCTCATTGGTTTACCTTTGTCCCTCCAAGCAAATGCTGGGGTACTCCCTTACACCACAAGAGCTTCCTTTGGAATTCATCTGTTGACCTACAATCAGACACCATACAGTCTCAAAATTGAAAGCATTATAAAAGAAAAATGATCATCAGTGGTGATGAGGTAAGGATTTGGAAGGAGTTCAGGTTATGTTCATTCAGGAGAGCCAGTAATCCAGTTGGAATTCAGATAATGTCGTACAAATCTAGAAACCTACTTCCTTTATTTTATAGGACAGGTGGGGCTGTGGTGTCAACAGGCTTGTGTGAGATCATGTATAACCTTGAAATAATTTCTGAATGAGTCAATTATATGAACTTGCATGCCATTGGAGGTCATCTACATTCATAAATGTCTCTTACCATTGATAATGCTAAGTCTTTATGCAGTCATAACAGGCAGGAGCAGTAACTGGCATGCAACCATACATAATGCTTTAAACAGAATACAGAATAACTTTAGTACAACTGGTGGACAAGTATCATGGCTACAAATTTGTACAATATACAGTTTCTGCATATTGTATGCAATACACGAAATGGAATAGCAAGAAATGTTGAGGTTAAGACTGACAACTTTCAGGTAGAAAGGTTAAGCCACAAGAAATGGAATAGAGCGAAATTTCGAGGTTATGACTGTCAGGTAGAAAGTTTAATAAAAAATACCAGTATTTATAGCAGATACTAAGTTGTGCAATTGACTACCTGGATCACGTTTGTGGGACGCTTTCTTAGCAAAAAAGCCTTCTCTTACAAGCACGACGCTCCTCCTACGCGGCATGTCCAGGAAATTATCCCATTCTATTTCTTCTAGTATCTTCAGGCCAAAATTACGACTTCACATATAATGCAGCAATCGACTGCCTAAAAATGGTTTTACTCCACATGCATTTCTCTAACACCCTCCCCCACAGACGCGACTAAAACTGTACTTGCAGCAAGCTTCACAACGTTCACAACCTTCATAGAGGCAGACAATCTTTACGATAAACCGAAAGTTCCAGAACATATCATAAAACAAATATCGTTTAAATGACAGTTCACGATAACCTAAAAAATTTCAGGCTTCAAAGAATTCTATATGTTTCTAATTTCATTTGTGGTAGTAAGCATAACATTGATATACACAAGTAATATGTTTAACATGGAGATGTACCTTCCTTCGCAAATGTCTACTTCCGTCTCACAATCACATCAAGTGAAAATTCGCATATGACGATACATTACCCCATATAATTGCGGGAATTCAAATTGGTTTCTGTAAGCTCTCTGATTGGTCGAGATCTGTGTGTAGAATCTACATCCACACATAGAGGCAGCACATACCGTGTTTCCCTTTCTCCTTTCTAAGTTGTAACCCCCTGCGCAAGCGTCACTACACCAGTGTTGCCACTATTAAAGTTCCAACCATCGTATTTAATGTATTTTGTTAGAATATTTTTTAAATTGTTATAAAAGCGTTCTGCATTTTTACAGTTGTTATAAAACTGTTTTGCAGGGACTGCTGGTTCAGGGAAAACAACTGTTGCCAGAACAACATGCAGAGAATTGGAAAAGCCACCGCATGTCGTAGATTGTATAGAAGTACAGTGTAAACACTTGAAAGGTGCTTATATTTTTGTTGGGACCTAGCCTGATGTATTTTATCTTGTGAGAAATAATGAACTATTAGTTGATCTTATACTTTAGATATTATTGCTTTTTGTATGTCTGTCAACCAAGGTTATCTTCCCAAAGCTTTTCCTCCATAAGCACACATGATTACACAGTGTACTCACTAAACTTTGGCAGCGTCTCAGAAAGTGAAACAATTTTGCAGTGAATTATGAAAGTCATCTTTAAGGTTTGTGTTGTAAATCTGTGTTGGTTATCTTAGGAGAATACTTAGAAAATGTACATTCTACATCATAGATGCCAGACTTGCATACCTGTAATAAATGATGTACTGACAATCAAATCTTTCAGGCCTTCATAACCACCAAGATCTCTCTTTTTTATTACACATGTAAACTTACACACGAGTTTAAACTCTTTATTTTTACTGAAGCATGAATGTAGTTTTGTTTTACAGCATCAGCTTCCAGGTTGTTGATTTTGTTCAGTTTGTCATTGATTTCATTTATTGTTTCTGACAACAAATTTGTATTCTCCAGCTTCGTTCTAGATGGGCCGAAAACTGAAATTTGCTTGAGTGTAGACCAAGTCAGTTTTTAGCAACCTTTTTTTTTTTAATGCTAGTGGGGTGGGACTAAGTCCCTTGTGCTGCAGCCACTTCTGGCATATTGTACCAGCCCCAGATGACAGGTGAGGGTGATTGTGGAGCAATTGGAGGAATGAAGATTGGCAGGGGAAACCGAAGTACTCTGAGAAAACCTGCCCCAGCTCCACTTTGTCCACCACAAATCCCACTTGAGCAGACCCGGGATCAAACCCGGGATGCCGCAGTGGGAAGCCAACAACTGACCGTTTGAGGTATGGCACGGCCCCTTTTAGCAACCTTAGTTCATTTATCATTAAATATTTCTTGCAATTTTGTGATAGAGGAAGCATCATTCCTGTCAAGTTCATTTACCACAAAACTAAAGGTTTAAGAATTTTCTGCATGATACATAGTGGTATCCAACCAAGTTACCCAGAATGTAATTGCTGGATCTGGGATGAGTTGTATGTCTGGAGCAATATTTTTAAATAGTGTTCTAGCTGGTGTTTTAACAAGGATTTCCTTCCCATTAGCCACTGACTTGTCAGTGTTTTGATAAAGCACATGAATTGTTTCACAGACTCTGCACAAAGCATGCACTGCATACAGATACTGCACATGTATCAATTTAGGTTTGCTCACTGAGATACCTGCCTGCCCATTTATGAAGGCAAATTGAAAAGTCTTTGCCCCT
>NW_019736404.1:35340-35663 GCF_002891405.2 Cryptotermes secundus
GGGCAAGGTCGGGTGAGTATGGAGGGTGAGGAACAGGGGTCATACCATTTTTGGTCAAGAATTGTCGTACAGACAGGGCTGTGTGAGCAGGGGCATTGTCATGATGGAAAAACCAGTCACCCAACTGCCACAAATCTGGCTGCTTCCGCCGCACACTATTGCACAATCTTTTCAAAACTTCAAGTAGAAAGCCTGGTTAACTGTCTGACCCTGCGGAACAAACTCTGAATGGACGACTCCTCTCACATCAAAAAAACAAATCAGCATTGTTTTCATGTTTGATTTCACCTGACGAGCTTTCTTGGGGCGAGGCAAACTTGAAG
>NW_019736404.1:35891-37735 GCF_002891405.2 Cryptotermes secundus
ATCAGCCATTGCAAAAACGACGATCACACAAAACAGTTGTCACTATAAACTCTGCCGAAACTAGTCCTTACCTTCTGAAGCAACGGTAGTCGGCTTATCGACTCAGGAATGTTAGCTCTATGCGCTCATAGCGGCAAAACGCGGTACTACAAAAGCTTTGCCCACAAAAAAAATTAGTTTGGTTTCTTTTGGGTACCCCATCGTACAGGGAAATTAAAGTACAGGCAGTGTTCTAAGTACTTTTGACTATCTTTCCACATAGTCACCACCCCGGCTCAGGCATTTGTCCCATCACACCACTAGTTTTGAGATGCCACTGTTGTAGAATTTGGCCGGTTGAGCGCGGAACCACTGCTGGACAGCGGTTTTCGCGTTGTCATTGGAAATGAACCTCTGGCCTGCCAGGAACTTCTTCAGTGGACCAAACATGTGGTAATCACTGGGGGCGAGGTCTGAACTATGCGGTGAATGCTCCATAGTCTCCCATCCGAATGACTGCAGTCACTCCCAGGGATTCTCGTGGATGATGTGGTTCTCCATGACAATCCCAGGCCTCATGTGGCAAACAGGACCACTGCCCAAGTGCAGTCATTCGGATGGAAGATTATGGAGCATGCACTGTACAGTCCAGACCTTGCCCCCAGTGATTACCATGTGTTCAGTCCACTGAAGAATTTCCTGGCAGGCCAGAGGTTCATTTCCAATGACGATGCAAAAACCGCTGTCCGGCAGTGGTTCTGTGCACTACCGGCCGAATTCTACAACAGCGGCATCTCCAAACTAGTGGTGTGATGGGACAAATGCCTGAACCAGAATGGTGACTATGTGGAAAAATGGTCAAAGGTATTTAGAACACTGCCTGTATTTTGATTTCCCTGTATGTATATTATTGTGGCTGAAAAAAATAGGAGCAAAGATTTTTTTATTTTCCCTGATACATGTACCGTATCTGTAACAAGCAACTGCATGTCATTTCACACCATCTGGTGACAGTGTGTATGTAGCTTCATTGAAAACACATGCTAAAGTTGTGATTCACTGCAGACACTTCCTGGCATGGCACAAGAAATTATTTATCTGATAGCATTTGATCATTCTTAAAAAGACTACTAACATCATTTGGAATCTTCCTTCCATTGGTTGTTTTGTCTGTAGACATGCAGATATACGAAGGGGGACCCAAAAATAACCAGAACCGACCTGTTGCGCGTGCATGCTTTGTAGTTACAAGTTGTGCTGCTAGGTGGTGTTAGCTGGGGGTCTCCTGCGACTGTTAGTGAGCTGGTGTCAGTCTGAGTTAAGTGGTTTGTCTGTGGTGCTCTGTTGTGTGCGTTCATGTTTCAACCCTTTGGCGATTAGTGAGATGGCTGACCAGAAGGAACAAAGAGTGTGCGTGAAATTTTGCTTTCTGTTAGGGAAAACTGCAGCCGAGACTGTTGGGATGCTTCGGCAAGCCTTTAATGATGATGCTTTGGGGAAATCAGAGGTCTACGAGTGGTTTTCCCATTTCAAATCTGGCAACATGTCAACAGAAGACATGCCACACCCCGGCCGTCCTTCGACAGGAAGAAATGACGAAAACATTGCCAAAATCAAACATGCAATTGATGAAGATCGTCGAAAGACCATTGACCAACTTTCTGAGGAAACGAACATCTCATGGAGCACGGTCCAGCGAATTTTAACTGAAGGTTTGCACATGAGACGGGTATCTGCAAAATTTGTTCCTCGCTTGCTCAGAGATGACCAAAGAGAAAACCGCGTGAATGTTTGCCGCGACTTGAAGAGTGAAGTGCAGAACAATCCAGAATTTCACAAAAGAATTGTGACTGGTGTTGAGTCTT
>NW_019736404.1:38715-46945 GCF_002891405.2 Cryptotermes secundus
ACCTGCAAGAAGACCACACTTTTCTCGGGCCATTATCTCCGTAACCGTTCAACTTTGGCCATAGGTGTTTTGGGTTATATCGGCATACTTTAACATAAGGAACACCCTCCCGAAGTTTGGCACATTCCTCCTGGGACGCCCTGTATATACACAGGGTGTCCCAGGAGGAATGTGCCAGACTTTGGGAGGATGTTCCTTGTGTTAAAGTATGCCGATATAACCCAGAACACCTAGTTATGGTTACAGAGATAATGGCCCAAGAAAAGTGTGGTTTTTGGGCGGGTCCACGCACTGTACCTGTCAGCTGACAAGTCTTATCAATGTTTGCCCTTGAGTGTGGTAATTATGGCTCACACTAGCTGCATGCACTCGCATACCAGAATGTGCAGTCAGCCATGTTACGTCAGTGCTTGCCATTCATGTGTCATGTATAGTGCTTGGAACCCTAACGACAACTATGACATGGCGTGCGATTTTTTTGTAGTTCAATTTAATGGCTTCATGTCACTCACAAGTTAGTTTGATGTTATATACATTATTAACATTACAGAAACCACATATTCATGGCAGTTTTAATATGTATTTTGTAATCAACAAGTGTGTAACACCTGTCAAAGTTTTACACTTCTCAGCCATTATCTCCGTAACCGTTCAACTTTGGCCATAGGTGTTTTGGGTTATATCGGCATACTTTAACATAAGGAACACCCTCCCAAAGTCTGGCACATTCCTCCTGGGACGTCGTATATATATATATATATATTTTTTTCCTGCACAGTACTCCAATTTTGCTCAGTCTTTCATCATAGCACTTAGATATATAAGATTTCCTTAAGTTGACTTGCCTGAAGGCTCTGTCCAAACATACTGTAGAAGAAAATTTCTGACTTTGGGGTTATTTATTGTAAAAAGTGCTATGTTTTCTGACACAGAGAGCTTTGCAGAGATCTGTTTCAAAAATGCAAAATTTGGAATCCTGAAGAACTTCTGGCGGAAAACTCACCAGTTAGAGATTGCCTATCTGGTCAGTGTCTGAGATGACATTGGTGGCGATATGCTTGGACACTTTTGCTTGTTAGTAATAATTCTTGATTTCATTTTTCATTTCACTTTACTCAGCTGAATGAATGCAAATTACAATTTTGAATCTCAATTCATTATATCAAAATCCCACACTGTAGGAACTGTATTATAGAAAGTGATGTTATATGAGGGCTGAGGATATACTCATTGTTGATTTCTCTAAAGAAAGGTAAACAAATGAGTAGGTTAACTTAGAATTCTGATTATATAGTAGGTTATTTGTGTAATGATAAATGTTGGGCATGTTCCAAGTATCATTCCTATTCTGTAAAGGAATGAAGGAACAAGCTCATAAAACAACATTTATTCATCATAGTATTGATAAATGAGTCTTTAATTTTGAAGTTTGTCTTTAAAAGTAACTGGTGAAAAACTATAACAGTTGTAAGGTATTTCTGTGATACATGAGTGGTATTAGCGAGATGATTATTTGTAATTTATTAAAAATTTGTCATTTCACAAAGAAATTTTAAAGCTGTGCATGTTTTGTTGGTGGCCTGAAAAGTAGGAACAGTTACAGTTAACAGTATAAATGATATATTAACAATATAGTGGGGTACAAAGAACAACATATTGTCACGTGTTGGGTATGTCACGCGACAAATAAATCCACGTGGGTCTCAGATTCACCGAATCTTTATTGGACTCTCACACTTATACACTGTACAATTATCACCTTAACTGCATGCCACGGCGGCTACCTTCCAACCGTCTTGTATGGTGACTAAATCTCAACTATCTTCAGCGGCAGCTTCCTGAAGACTGTGTTCTGTATCTCTCTGCATCTATCACGAGACTCTTCTTCGGTGGTTATTTCCAGACTGACTTCTCCTTTTCAAAGCTGTGCTATATATACCTCGGCGGTTGCTATACAATGAGCCTTTGTTATAACCGTGGAAACTCATCTCTATGCAATGCTCACTGTTAGAATTACAGTATCGCTATTGTTACTTCCTATGCAACGGTCTGTCCTAGCGTTTCCATAGAAGTGACTCTTCTGGATTCCAAACAGGTTACAGTATAAAACTGGGTCAAATAATCTGAGTAACCCTTATAATTTCTCTCAGGTAAGAGGGTGGAAACATTGCAGAAGTATATGTCTCAGTGGCTGAGGGAGTGCATATACTACCAGTCATCAGTTCTCATATTTGATGATTTGGATTCAATTGCCGATATCGGAAGTTCAGCTCCAGGGCAACCAGTATCTGAAGAAGATTACTACTATACTAGGTAATTTATGATGTCCACATTTCTGTATATTTAATTTAGTCATAATACTTCTTCTGTAAACAAACACAGTATATTTGTAGAAACAGCATGTTTTTCTCTCTGTTCTGCTGTAATTGAATAAAATATTAATATGTGAGGTTTGAAGTTCTCATAGCAGTGAAAATTAAGATTATGATATTCTGTAATGTGATGCCATTTAATTTAGTTGGTAGGTATCAAGATTTTGAAGAAACCTGTTGCTTCCAAGGTAGAAACTGCCCTAAAGAAGGAGGCAGCAGGTTCCTCCAAAATGTTAATAAAAGTAAAGTAAAGCACTGTGCTGTGAAGAAATGGAGTGGAAGTATAGCTCCACCATTCTTGACCTCAGCACTAGATTGAGATGAATGGTCAGCTTCACGCCCCTGCCACTTTACCGCCAGGGGAAGAGTCCCCAGTACCCATTAGGTTGGAGGCTGGGTTGGCCCCAGACCTAGTCTCTATGCTCCCAAGAAGAGAAAATTTTGCACTGCTGGGAATCAAACCTGGGCTGTTGAGCCCATAGCCATCTCAGGAGACCATAATGTTAAAATACTATATGCAGTTCAAACTTCAGATCGATAATATCCAATACTGTATTTCTGGATTTTTATAACTTTATTTCCTTTGAACAGACATGTTAATCCTATTAAATAAACTTTATGTGTTTTTATAATTTTTGTAGTGTTCTTATAATCTAATTTCATTGAGATTTTACCAGATGCTGTGCACTGAATATGAAAAATATTTTTGAATGAAAATTTGATACTGCACTGTCATTTTACTTCTCCAGTTTTTAATAGACCAGTCTTTTAATTAAGTTTTGGCATAACCTATCCATTTTTACAGAAAGGTTAATGGGAGGTGTGATTTAGTTATTATATAACTTGGGATTCTTTCTTACCCATAAGTCCCTGTGTATCAGTTTTACTATCTGAAAATCATTAGGTGTAACCTCATATGTAAATTTTTAATACATGAAAAGAGATGCTTTCAGTAGTACAGTATTTGTAGGCATGTTCATGTAGGTAGTACTTGACTTGTCAGAAATTAGACTGAAAAGAAATCAGTGCATACTGTCTGAATGTCCACTGAAATAGATTTAGAATTATCTCATTTCTGTGCAGCTTGTCAGTAAGGTTATTGAGGATTATTCACTGTCATATTTGGGAATGCATATGTTTACAATTAATAGCATGGCAGCTCTTTTAATTTTTAGGTAAGACAATGCTAATGTCACTCAGAAGGCTGTCCTAAAATTTGTTATGATTCTAAAAAGTGTACAAGCAATGTTAATGTTATTTGTATGGGAAACTGAAATAACAGTGTGGTGCTGTCATCTGTGTGTGCATGCATGCACACTCACCCACACACCTTACACAGATGCATTTGCTTTAGGTTTGATGTTTGTGGTATGGTGTGGCAAGAGATTATGTGGTCTGACAGTAAAGTTCGCGAACTCATCACGGTAAAAGTCATACATATCTCATTCCTGAATATCATTGTGGTCGCCAAAAGTACTCCTCTTGGGAGGCTAGTCACAGAGGCCAGTGCCTAGTCCACCATTCAAAACAATTTTGGACTGGTTTTGTGGAAAGGCCTTCAGAGCTGCTGTTGTATTACTCCTGATGTCATCAAAAGCCTTCCTTCCAGTATTTCCTTTATCTTCGGGAACAGAAAAGAGTCACAGGGGGCTAGATCCAGTGAATAGGGAGGGTGTTCCAGCACAGTTATTTGTTTACTAGCTAAAAACTCCCTCACAGACAGTGCTATGTGAGCATGTGGATTGTCATGATACATGATCCATGAGTTGGTGACAGCAAACTAAAATGCACTCAGACAATAATAGACACCACTCAGAAAGAGACTGCCATAGATCAACAACAACACAGCTGTGAAATGCTGATATGCCAATGTCATCAAACCACACTAAGGTTTCTGTACACTGCTGCCACGGCAATCAGACAATAGCAAGTTCACGAACTTTATTGTCAGACTTGGTATGTACAAATCTACAACTTCCATATGGATTTTTCTTTTGTTTGTTTTGTAAAATGCCAGTACAATGACTGCAGGAACCTTACTTTCTAGATTCTTCAGCGTATTATTCCATTTTCTTATATTGCAGAGTTGGTGAAAAACTAAATGAACTTCTAGAAGAGTTCCAGTTGTCAAATTGTGTATCAATCATAGCTACAGCACCATCTGTTTTAAAAGTCAACTCCTCCCTGGTAGCACCACGTGGTTGGCACATTTTCAAAACTGTGTTGGAAATTCCAGATTTGAATAAGGTTAATACTCGTACTTACGTTGTTTTATGTAATCATAACTTAATTTTATGTAGGTGATTATTATTTAGTCTTTTGTCTTCTGTGTCACCATGGAGGATTTGTTGAAGGTAATCATAAAACAAGGGGCACATGGTAGCATAGTTGGTTGGGGCACTATACTACAAGCCAGAAGGTCACGGGTTGAAGTTCTGATGAGGTCATTGGATTTTTTTTTCAGTTGACCTAATCCTTTCAGCTGCACTATGGCCCTGGTGTTGACTCAGTCTCTAACAGAAATAAGTACCAGGAATATTCTTGGGGGTAAAGGGTGGCTGGTGCATAGGGCTGACAACCTTGCCGCCATCTATGAGCCGATTGTCTAGAAATTGTGGGTTTCTCAACATCTCACAACCCTATGGGCCTCCGCGGCTTGTTATCCCGATACCTTTACTTTTACTTTTACTTTTACTTTTAATCTTAACTCTTTGACTGGCGTGGGCTCATTTTTGCGCCTGGACAATGCCAGCCGTTCTCTGGCGTTGGCGTGTTTTAGCACTTTGATACACTCTTCCCTTCTTTGCTGTCTTGGCACTCGTCAACCAAAGACATATTTATGATAGTTTTTGTGCATGGTTGTAAAGGACCCTTGTTGACTTTGTGGGGGTCTATATTACTGTCAGAACCCTCCGAGAAGGAAAAGGTCAGAAAATATTTCACATTCATTCAGTTTCACCATGGCTTCACGCAGCAAGTGTCGGAGTGTTCCTACAGACCAGCTGGAAAGTGTTGTGAACGAGATTTGTGCTGATGATGAAATAATGATTCCTGAATTAGATAAAGTTGATGGTGACAATAATACAGTGGTAGACAATGATCCACAAGACAGTAATCATGAACATTTAGCCACCACGAGTGCGGTGCCTGACACGCCCATCTCATGGATGTACGGAGACATTGTACCAACAATAGTTCCATTTGCTAGTAGTTCCGGGATCAAAATTGATATAACACATAAGATGCACCCCTTTTCATGGATTAAAATTTTTCTGGATGACGACTTAGTAAATCACATCACAACTGAAACCAATCGCTATGCTCACCAGCACTTCAACACACATGAGCCAGCTCCTAATTCTCGAGAACACAATTACAAATATGTCACACCAGATGAAATGTGGACATACTTAGGAATTGTGTTCATGACAGGAATCGACAAACGCCCCGAAATTGAAGAATGTTGGTCCACTAGGCCCCTATTTCACACTCCATGGTATGGACAAAAGATGTCTTTGCGGCGGTTCCAACAGATCTCGAAATTTCTTCATCTTGCAGACAACGATGCACGACCAGCCGACTGTGAAGATCGCCTGTATGAAGTTAGGCCAATTATAGACTCATTAGTGTGGAAATTTAGAAACACATATCCCTGAAAAGGAAATTGCAATAGATGAGGGAATGATCACTTGGAAAGAACGTCTTATCTTCCGAGTATATATGCCTGACAAACCTGATAAGTACGGTATAAAGGCTTATCTTGTTTGTGAATCGACAAGTGGATATTTTAGGAATTTTGAAATTTATTGCCGAAAATCAAGACCTATAAAGGAATTAGTTGTCGATCTGTTGGGGCCACAGCTTCTAGATAAAGGGTATCATCTCTACCAGGATAACTATTACAGTAGTGTAGAATTGTGTGAGATGTTATGACAGAGAAATACCTATGTGTGTGGTACCTTCAGAATGGACAGAGTAGCTCCTGAAGAATTAAAGGATGACATAAAAGATTTAAAAAAAGGGAAATCTGTGTTTTCTAGGAAGGGGCAGGTTCTCATACAGGTGTGGAGAGATAAAAGAGACATCAAACTTATCTCCACTCTTCACACAGCAAAAATCGTAGAATCTGCAAAAACGAATCGCAAAGGAGAAAAAATATGCAGACCCAAGGTAATTCGGGACTAGAGGGGTTGACAGGGCCGATCAAATGCTGCATTATTATCCTTGTTCCCGCAAAATTGTAAAGTGGACAAAGAAACTGGTGTTTTTCTTGTTGCAAATGGCAGCGTCGAATAGTTTCATTCTATTCAAAAAGAACACAACAAACAAAATATACAAGAAGAGAAAATACAAATTCAAAGATTTTATATTGGACTGTATAGAAAAAATGACAGAACCAAACAAACGGTGTGGAGAGGGAGAAGAGTCAAGAAATGAAGTGGATGATGAATCTATTGCTTCAGACTCTAGTGCAGTCACGCCTCCGCCCACGACCTTGAAACGACCACCAGTGAAGGACCCAGCAAATCGTCTAGAGGGAAGCCTGAAAATACACAAAATGGTCCATGTTCCTCCCAGTAACAAGAAGAAGAATGCTGCCATGAGAAAGTGTCACATGTGTGCTAAGCACAAGATTAGAAAAGAAACAAGTGTCATGTGTGCAAGCTGTGGTGTGGCTCTCTGCAAACTTTCATGTTTCAATGTTTATCACATGAAGAAAAACTACTAAAAAGGTATGGAAAGACGTTTTTTGCATAAAATATTGTCTTTTTATTAGTTCCTGAAAATTTATTTTTTAAAAACCAATGTTTGTTGAAGTTATTTTAAAAAAAGTAAACGCATGCATCTTAGCAACTTAAAGCCTAAAGGGTCTGCCAGGACAGGGGTTGCATTTAAATACCCTTCGCGCCAGTCAAAGAGTTAAAACAAAAATATGGCATCCATGCCAAGTCTATTCTTAGGTTTCAGTTCGACTGTGATAGCTAATGAATTGCTAAAGATGTTTATATCAGATTTTGTATGGAGATCTTGAATCAAGCAGGAAAATTGGAGAATTTGAAAACGGAAATGCAGAAGAATGAGATATCTGTCTTAAGTGTCAGCGAAATGTGGTGGAAAGGACAAGGTGAAATAAGAAGTGGTGATTATACAGTATATTATTCTGGAGGTGAACAGGCTGAAAGAGGTGTGTCAGTAGTGGTGCATAAAAGTGTAGTGAGGGGTGTTGTTAAGAAGATTGTTTGTAATGACAGAATTATTGCTCTGAAGATAAAGGCAGAACCAGTAGATATACTGATTATGCAAGTATGCATGCTGTCATCAGAATATGAAGATGATGAAGTGGAAAAAGTGTATGACACAATTGAAGAAATTCTTCAGGAAGATGGAAGCATCATATTGGGAGACTGGAATAGCATTGTTGGAGATGAATCAAATCAGAATATTGTTGGATTACATGGGCTAGGAGACGGAATCACAGGGGTCAAATGCTTATTGACTTTTGTGAAAGAAATGGACTGATTGTTACCAGCACTTGGTTCAGGAAGCCAAAGAGAAGACTTTACACATGGAAGGTACCTGGGGATTGGAGGCGGCATCAGCTGGACTACATCCTTGTGAAACATTTTTTTTTTATATATATATTTATTAGCAATCAGAATAAATACATTCTTTTAGCTAATTTGCTAATTTAAACACCGTCCTCGTGTGCTTATTGTGTCGTGATGAGGGCTCCTCCAATGAGAGATCCTCTAACCATCAAGTAGATCTGCGGGCCATAATTTCTTTAGCCTTCTTCGTTGTTGTTGTTCCAGTAGGGGCTGCAGTAATGTATTGCTATGGTGTCCTAGTTTATCGTG
>NW_019736404.1:49184-49410 GCF_002891405.2 Cryptotermes secundus
TGTGACGTGTCATGCTAGCTGGACCCCTCCCCCGGAGCTGACGCGCCGAGCGGAGCCGAAGTTAGCCGAGTCCCAGCATCCTGGTAGCTATGCAACGCGAATCAACAGCGGTGATGTCACCAAGGTGTACCGCGGTTGCTAGGCAGTGCGGGTAAACAGTGGTTGCGAGAGACGGCGGTAGTAACAGCGGTACACAGCGTTGCTAGCACGATGGCACCAGACAACA
>NW_019736404.1:49919-51421 GCF_002891405.2 Cryptotermes secundus
ACCCGAAAGAGACATAAAGACGATAGCCTGTCAAGAGATGGAGGCATATCTAGAAGAAGAAAAGCCGGCCCCAGTGGACATGAAACCTGAGGCGGAACAACAAGAAGAGGTCCCTGTAGACGATGTCACAGTGATACCGGTCAGTGAACCTGAAGATCAATTGATGCCGATTACCCAAAAGGAGATGGCGGCCTACCCAGTGGACACGAAACCTGCGGCAGCACAACAAGAAGGGGTCCCCATTGCAGTACCGGTCGGAGTGAAGATGGCCTGCCAAGAAATGGAGGCACGTCCAGAAGAAGAGCCGGCTTCAGTGCACAGGAAACCTGAGGCGGCAGAACTACTAGAGGTACCCGTACAAGACGCCGAAGTAATGCCGGTTGGAGAACCGAAGAAGAAAAGGCACAGGGACCGACATCGACGAAATATAAAGAATTCGACACGGGGAACTGTGGACCCCGGATGAAGTTGGCTGCCCCCTGCAGGAAGACATCCCGTCGTGCGACAGTGGCACGACGACGGAGAATTGCCTTCAAGAAGGAAATTCCCCTGGGAACCTTCGGATGCCTGCGGAAAGAAGTGACCGCCACCGGAATAAAGATTACACGCTGTGTAGTATACAGGCGTATGGGACAAATCAAGAATAAGGTTGCACCGGAAATCACCAAGAAACGGACGTTCGTGAAGAGACTGTTGAAAGGCCCAGAATGCAACACTGGCATCAGGAACCGAGGCCTGAGACAGCAACTACAACACAGAAATGAAGTGAAGGACCTAGGCAGCAGACAGCCGCAATATGTGAAGGAAGCAGACCTGAGAAAAACTGCAAGACTGCAGATCGCCAGGCGAGTAGCCGGATTTTCTGTCTGCCTACGACACAGCAAGGATTGGACCTTGTGGAGGGGACGACCCCCTCCAAAACGGAAAAAGAGACTTCAAGCAGAGGAGGAACTGGTAATGTAGAAGAACCGGCCTCCCCAGAGAGAGTGAATGTGCCATAGAATGAAAGTGATGGATGAATGGGACACAACTTGATCTTCTGGCGAGCTGAAAGGAAACCGCTCGAGACGAGTTGATCTTAAGAAGGGAGCCGTTGTAACGGCCAGAGAACAGATGCTGCAAGAACAGCCTCCGAAGCAAAGGAACAGGGATGCACCGTTAGGCTATTCAGGACGAACAGCCTTAAGGAGGGAGCAGTGTGACGTGTTGCTCTAGCTGGACCCCTCCCCGGAGCTGACGCGCCGAGCGGAGCTGAAGTTAGCCGAGTCCCAGCATCCTGGTAGCTATGCAACGCGAATCAACAGCGGTGACATCACCAAGGGGTACCACGGTTGCTAGGCAGCACGGGTAAACAGTGGTTGCGAGAGACGACGGTAGTAACAGCGGTACACAGCGTTGCTAGCACGACGGCACCAGACAACAGTGGTGCCTATTACGTGGCCATTTTCTGTATTGTCCGAACGAGGCTACATAAGGAGCAGCGAAGGCTATTCACAGTTAGT
>NW_019736404.1:51659-56124 GCF_002891405.2 Cryptotermes secundus
AGAAAGGACCATATATTTTACAAAGTGAGGTGGAAAAAGCTATCAAGGAAATGAGGAAGGGAAAGGCTACAGGAGATGATGATGTACCTGGAGATGTGCTCAAGTTACTGGGAGAAGGTGGTTTGAAAACACTGACATAACTAATGAAGACCATATATGAAAGTGGAGAGTGGCCAAAGGACTTTACAGAAGTTACAATGATTGCCTTAAAGAAAAAGACAAAAGCTACAAAATGCAGTGACCATCGCACAATAAGCCTTATTGCACATACAGCAAAGATAATAGCAAAGATACTTAAAAGAAGAATTGAAAGGAAAATGGAGGATGTACTTGGAGAAGATCAATTTGGATTTAGAAGGAGAAAAGGAACCAGGGATGCAATTGGGATGATGAGAATTATAGCGGAACGAACTTTGGAGATAGATGAAGAACTGTGTTTTGCTTTATAGACTGTCAGAAGGCATTTGACCGTATAAACTGGACCAAATTAATGCAGATGCTAAAGGAAACAGGTATCGATTGGCATGAAAGAATATTGATTAGCAAATTGTACATAGATCAGAAAGTTAGAGTGCGACTGGACAGAGGGGAGGCAAGAAGTGTGAAGATTGGAAGAGGAGTTCGACAAGGATGCTCTTTATCACCAATCTTGTTCAACTTGTACAGTGAATGCCTTACCAATAAAGCTCTGGATGGGCTTGAAGACTTCAAATTAGGAGGGCAAATTATTCAAACTGTGAAATATGCAGATTACCTTGTGTTAATGGCTAAGGAAGAAATTGTGCTATAGGGTATGATTGATAGGCTAATCAAAATTGGAAGGTACTGTAGCATGGAAATGAATGTGGAAAAAACAAAAGTAATGAAAATTTCGAGACAACCAACCCCAGTCACATTAAAGATAGACCAAAAACGACTGGAGAATGTGAAATGTTTTAAATATTTGGGTAGCTTGTTAACAGATGATGGAAGGTGTACTTGTGAAATTAAATCTAGGATTGCCATGGCAAAAGCTGCATTTAACAAGAAGGAGAACCTTTTTACCAGCAAATTGGACTTAAATTTTAGAAAGAAACTAGTGAAATGCTACATTTGGAGCATAGCTTTGTATGGGGCTGAATCTTGGACACTTAGGGCAGTAGATCAGAAACACCTGGAAAGCTTCGAAATGTGGTGTTGGAGAAGGATGGAGAAGATCAGTTGGACCGATTATGTGAGAAATGAAGAAGTGTTATTAATTGGATTGGTCATGTTTTATGCAGAAACTGCCTTCTAAAAGAAGTTATTGAAGGAAAGATAGAGGGGCGGATAGAAGTGACAAGAAGACGAGGAAGATTAAGAAGATCATGGATGACCTTCGGGACAGAAGAGGATACTGTCATTTGAAGGAGAAAGCTCTAGATCGCATTAAGTGGTGGAATTGTTTTGGAAGAGACTGTGGACCTGTCATCTGACAGATTACTGATGAATGAATATCATGAAGATATCTACAAGTTCTGTATGCAGCATGTTTTGTAGAAAATTACTCGTATATAGCAGTTTGTCTCTTGTATAATAACTCTAGAATAGTCTGAAAATGCAGAAAAATGAAATTGGGGTGTTGTGAACTTTCAGAGGATCTGGTTAATTTTTTGGCAGCTTTAATGTGTAGTATTATTATGTTCAGTAATTTGTTATATTGTCACGTATTTAGTGACTGGACATGGTGTTTGGTTTAGTAATCAGATTAATTGGACTTCCTACAAGTAACTACAACAGTTTCACTAGTTCCTGTAGTTTTTTATTCACTGTAGTGTGTTTTCTTAGTCTTCTCTAGGCACTGCATGAAAATGGCTCCTCAGCTTCTATGTTAAGCAGCTTCTGTCCTCGCCGGCTGACACCTGTCTCGCAACTGAGCTAGGTGTCCTGGTTGTAATCTTCTAACAAGGACTATTCCTCAACGCCCTTATGGCTCAAGGACTGTACTTTGTAACTGCCTACTGAAGATCATACTGCTCTCCTCCTGGCCTCCTAGCCAGGGCCCAGGACATCCTTTCTGAGACTGCTAACGACTGACCACTCAGCTGGCTGAAAATCAAAGTTGAGGTCACATTAGGACTGACAGTCAGTCGGCCAGTCAGCCTTGGTGTCAACCCCCATCTGGGGCCCAAGGCCAGGTATTTGTTACTGTCAGAGAGCATTTTTTATGTGGGGGACAGATCTGTCATCTGTTGCAGTTACAGTCAGCCATACATACATTTGTATTTACAGTTTTACCTGTCTGCATTTTCCATAATCATTTGTCATAAATTCAATTTCTTATAGATACATATTATTTATAGCTTTATATGTCACTCTGTATGTGTGTACAACATATACGAGGCCTCTGTCAGTCTAGGCTTTGCACAGCAGATCATGCCCTAACTCAGGTAGCATATGTTTCAATGGCTGCCTCATCACCTAAGTAAAGTTAGTTGGCCAGTCTGTCTTGGTGTCCAGCCCCATCTGGGGTCCAAGACCAGATTTTTCTTACTATTAAACAGTTGCAAGGGTGTAGATGTGGGGCAGCCTCTCTGACAAGAGGATGGGTCTGTCACAATTGCTGCTGGCCCTCACCAGCACAGTCATTCTTCCATCCAAGTTCCATGGGACTCAACCATATTTTACTTTCTCAGATTTGAGACTTCCTCAGCATTTCTTATATTGTTGCATGCATAACCATTGCTGTGGTCACGCAACAGTTACTGGCCATTGCATAGCAACAAATGGTCATTCAGTAGTGCCATTGCGTGTTTACGTTGTCAGAACCTAGCAGTGGACATCTCTTCTGATTAAACTATTCCAGCTTTCAGCAGATGTGCTGCAATACAGACAGGCTTCTGAGTTCTGTCTGACCTTCCAGTACCATACACTGTGCACTGGCCTGACTCTGATGATTTAATAGTCTCAAAATAACTAATTCTCATTATAGATCACCATGCAGACAAAAGTTGTATCACAGTTGGGCGCTGAGGTCCGTTCTTGGTCTACTCTGTCCACTGTAACGAGCTTTGATGCAGGTAATACTGAAAATAGTATAAGAATGGTTCCTCTTATGTTTATGCTCTGATTTTTAATTATAGAGGGCAGTAGGATCTTGTAATTGCCATAAAAATGAAGCAGTAAAATTGAATGGAATTTTTAGTGGTTTTTTGTGTCCTGAGTAGAAGCAATTTCACCTTTTATAATATATTTCCATTTTGAATTTATCCTTTAGTTTCTACCAAGTAATTTTGAACCTTGAAATTATCCAAGCTAAATTCAATTTGTGTATATTGCTGTTCATGTATGTACTTGTAACATGTGCACCCATCACACTATCTTGGAGTATAAATTGAATTCATTATGTAGTTTTCTCTGTTCTCTTTATTGATTTATTTCTCGTAGTTCGGGACACCCTTGTGGTTGCATGTCGTATCCAAGGGTAAATATACCTGCTCTTCTTTTGTAACTGCATTCTCATGGTTGGTTCTGTGGGACCCAATTACTCTTGGGGGTGAGACTAAAGGCTCCCACACACAGACGTGATACGATTCGGGACGATATAGCACTCGGGACGAAAGCGGTTGTTTACCGAGTGGGCCGCGCACACAGGCGCGACACTCGGGAACCTCGGGAATCTTTGACACCCGATAACCAGCTGGCCATGACTCACACTCAATCAGTATCTATACGTACGTGAAACGACATGGGTAGGCAGATGGAACAAATAATAGAGTTCGTCAAAGAGAATGCTTTATTGTACGATACTCGTCATCCGATGTTCAAGGATTCACGTGCTAAGGATAGAAAGTGGAAGGAATTGGCTGTTACAATGAACAGAGACAGCAAGTAGAAAAATTTGTATATATTTATATAGGGTTAAGTATACAGTAACTGTGGGCATTCTTAGTGTATGCTATGCACCAGTTCCGTTCACTAACACGAATTCCAGGGACAGTCATCTAGTTGAAGTACGCAACAAACCACTCTCTAATGGCGTAGCTAACATTTGCCACCCTTGGGAGATGTAAAGGTTGGATAGGGAACATTTCTCCTTCTAATGGCTCCACTCGTAGCAGTTCTTCCCTGTACTTTTCATCACAGATTTTGAGATGTAGAAAATTATGAAGCAAACACGCTGCTGATACAATGTGTTTTATATTTCATTCTTTCAGTTCTATGGGTATCAAAAAAATCCTCCACTTAATGGCAAGAATAGGCCTCCGGCAATTGGTATATTGTTTAGTGATATCTTCTTGCCCGATGGCTCTCAGGATTGCATCAAACCTGTCAATATTCATCCTTAAATATATGTAGAACTGTTTTTCGTCCTTCAGGAGTTGAGGTATCAATGTATAAAACTCCCCCAGTTCCTCTCTTGACAAGTTTATATCATGAATCCAAGCGATTCGTCTCTTTCGCCTAAAATACGAACACACATAGCAACCACTTATACGTACTTAAT
>NW_019736404.1:56253-56603 GCF_002891405.2 Cryptotermes secundus
ATGAAACTTTCACTAAAATGATCTTAAAAGATGGTTTTTATAACCTTACCTTATAATATGAGCGCCCTGTATTTCGGCAATGGAAGTAGGTTGTTTCGTATTTGAGCAGTGAATGGTATGCCTTGAAGCATGAAACTTTCACTAAAATGATCTTAAAAGATGGTTTTTATAACCTTACCTTATAATATGAGCACCCGGTATCTCGGCAGTTGAAGCAGGTGTTCAGAATTTGAGCACTGTAAGGTAGGCCTTGAAGTATTCTTCTAACACAACGCTGCCCCACATTCACCGCTCCAATATTGTGTATCTTTTCTTTTGCTCTTTTTTTAACCACACGTCTTCTGTGCGGC
>NW_019736404.1:56757-178098 GCF_002891405.2 Cryptotermes secundus
GGGTGACCACAGAATTCATGAAGTTATTCTAAGAACTGGCTGGTATGTAGTGCACGAAAGCAGAGCTTAGCTGGCTCAAAAAAAATATTTATGGTCATCCCTCGAAACGACCACCAAGGTCAGTACGATAAAATGGCGTCAACTGGAGCGATAATACATGAAGGAATGAGTTCTTTTCCTCCTCACACACACACACACCAGTATCGTCATAGGGGGTGACCACAGTGTTTTGCCTTAATTCGTGACGTTTTTCCAAGAACTCGCTGCTACATACTGCGCGAAATCAATCGATCTTGCAAGAATAAAATCTGGACATCCCTCTTCTAAGAATTCCAATTGAGTGTGTTAGTGTGGCCAGCTCAGGGCAATATGATATTATAAACACAGCACATATCACGTCTCTGCTGTTTATAACTTCACAGGAAAGAAAACACGCCATCCATAACAGTTGCAACGACTAAACCTCTCCCAAGAGCAACAGGAAATTTGCTGCAAGACAGGCATATGTAACGATGAATTAGCGCAGCTAAACTCGTGTGTCATTATTCACGGTACTCCGGACAACAGGCCAGCGAAAAATCTAACAATCTACAGTAAAACCATCAATTATTATGGGCGTTATAACATAGGTGTGCAGCTGGACGAAACATAGACGTCGAACCCCCGCAGACGATTTAAATACCTGACGAAACATACACGTCAAACCACGCTGAACGGTTAATTAGAGACTCGTTATGGAATTGTAAATATTTATACATATATATGACATACTGAATATTTGGAGGAAAAGAACTACGCAGATTTAGTGTTCAGTAAAATACTTGCTGGGATTCACCTTCGTCTTCATCATGAGCGACAGCTAAAAGCAAAACTTCTTCCTCCAAAGACTGATCCATGACTATTTACCACTGCGATACCGCGCGGTCTACCGAGTGCGCTCGGTAGACCGAAATACCGAGGCGATATACTGACTGCGATAATATCGCGTTCCTCGGAGTACCGCGCCAGTGTGCGGACCTCCATTTACCGCAATGTAATTAGATATCGTCCCATACCGTACCGAGCTGAGTATCGCATCTGTGTGTGGGAGCCTTAAGTCCACTTGGTCCATCAGCCATTGATTGGCCTATTGTACCAGCCCTGAATGATACGTGAATATGGAGCATTTGGTGGAATGAGAATTAACAGGAGGAACTGAACTTACACTTAATACACATTCTCATAGCCTTTATCACTGGATAGCACAATTGCTGTTGTTGCAAGTCATTATTACAATGCAAATGAAATACAAAATATATTAGTTAAAGTACACTTGAATTCAGTGATATAACATGACAGTATTACGTATCAGTTTGTTTAATAACAGTGAAGCAGTAACCAAATAAACACTGTTGGAAGCAGGCCTTTTTTTTTACCAGAACACAAAACAAAAACAGTGTACTAAAAGTGGATTTGGCCCAAACAGTCAACCTTTCTTAGCTCAAACCCAAGACAACTGTGCAGCCAGATGGGCTCTTCAAGCCAGAACTTCTCTCCAAGGGAGTGCACACAATATAGCACTGTTTAAGAACTCAAACTCTCTTCCAGAACTTGGACTGGAATCTTTATTCACAGATTTCCAGATCAGAACCAAATTGCAGCGAAGTATTGCAAGCCACTACATGCTTGATCAAAGAGGAGAGAAATAAAGATTCTGAGAGTGCAGGGAAAGGGGATGGAGCTCTGGGAGCTGTCATAAGTTGAGCTAAAGTCACCTGAGTTGTGATGCATGGCTCACCCTTCTGATTATTGTTCTGAAATACAATTTATTTTCTTCTCTTGGAGTGAGAGACCAAGTTGCGTACCCATATGAAACTAAAGATAAGTGGCCTCCGTAGTCTAGAGGTAACATTCCCACCTCATGACTCGTGGTACGCAGGTCCAAATACCCGGCAGAGGTCGTCAAATTTTTAAGGGCGGAAAAATTCAGGGAACAAGTCCTCCTGGAGGGACTTTAAGCTGTGTGTCCCGTGTCGTAACTTTACGGCGCGTAAAAGAACCTCATATCCCCAAAGTGGATCACTGAACCAAATTCCAGGACGTTTCCCGCCCAACAATAGTCTCTAAGGCCTCTGATAGATGGGGGAAGCATTATAGATACCGCTAAGCAAGTGGCCTAACTCGCTTGCTCGGCGGGACTGATGGCACGCACCATTTATCGGTAGGGTATAAAGACTGGTAGAATATCATAGAGGGAAGCACAATAGATCAAACTGGTCACGGTGCATGGGGAAACCCACCCTCTCTAAATAACTAAACTAAAGATAGAAGTTATTCAGGTGTTCATGTATTTTCTCTGATTTTATACTGAGTATGCACAGTCCTAGAATGCCTCATTTTGCACACAGAAAGGGAGTACTGCTAAATGATACAGTGGAAGAAATTGCTACATATAGGAAAAGAGGGAATGACCGTGTACATAGATTGGGTGAAGAAAAGTGGTCAAAGATAGCATAGAATTATAAACCTGTAGGACAAAGAGTATGAAGGAGAAGCTGAATGAGATGCTGAAAACAGAACATGACACTGATACAGGCATTAAATTGCCTGATCCACGAAGTCAAGAAGTGATTATTTACAGATATAGATGAACCTCTCCACATTGTCAGGATTACTTTCAGGCATCCTCTATCTGTTCCTGTAAAAACCTGTATAATTGTGGAAATTATCATTATGGTCATATCAGATATACTTGGAAACTTCAAAATAAATCAGAGGATTAGTGTGATCTCTTGCACCGATGGGAACCTCAAAGTACCTGCTTTGATGTAGGAAACTAATTAACTTATAAATTCTGCTAATAGTTATATGGCTTTGTATGGGTAATGTGATAATAATATGTGAGGTTAAATAGACTGAAAAATATTGAATGTTTGTGGGAGAACTATAATTGAGGAGAAGCTTTAGGTTAACAAAAACAGGTGATGCCCTCTGTTTAATTTTTCATACATTTTAAACAATTACTGCTTGGAGGTTATCAGAGAACCTCTGAAAAGCCCTTTCTTCCAGTGATTATTTTATGTCTTTAATCATTTAAGAAGTGTGATATGACTGCTATGTAATTTTATTTGCTTGTGCAGGAAGAAATTAACCTCTTATGTAAAGATATTTTACTATCATTACTTGCTGTAAGTTACATGAAGGTGAATGTTTTCTTGATGAATTTTGTATGTCTTCGTTTGATGGAAAACTTGATTCAGTGTAAGAAAATACATTCCTCCTGTGGAAATTCATTAAATAGGGATTTTCATTTGTGTTCTTGGAAATAAAAAGTGATCACTGGCAATAAATGTAATGATTAGAAGATCAGTGTCAAATTTGTAAAGTATGACTTTGTGTTCTTACTCCTTGCCTTCTTTGTGCAACTTCATTGATATATGAAGGGCATTCCATATATAGTGCCTCCTATTTTTTTGTGTTAATCTGTAACGTCTGAGCTGGATGTTGGTGGTGTTGCAGTAAAGGTTGAACCTTCCCACCAATATACTGTTAGTTTGGTTGTCGTGTGACAGATAGCAACAGCAGAGCAGTCTACCAAAATGGCGTCTGACATAGAAGTGCATACGAAACAGAGATGTGTTATTGAATTGCTCACTGCCGAACAAATTGCATCCATTGACATCCATCGATGCTTGCTAAAGGTGTACAGAGACGATACAGTGGATGTCAGCACAGTGAGGTGGTGGGTAGTGCATTTCAACAGTGGTGAAAGTGAAGTGCACAACAAGCTCCGCCCTGGGTGTCCCTACTCAGCTGCCACTCCTCACAATGAACAGCACCTCGATCAGCTCATCCGTACAGATCAGCGGATAATGACCAGGGAACTGTGTGCACGGCTTAATATAGGCTGTAATGCATTGGAAACTATGTCGGGGAAGATGGATTATCACAAAGTTTGTTCCATGTGGGTCCCGCGGATGTTTTCACAGGACCACAAAACTCATCAAATGGAAGTCTGTCAGGACCTGTTGCACCAGTTTGAGGCTGAAGTTGGCAAGTTTCTGGACAGCATCGTCACCAGAGATGAGACATGGTGTCACCACTGCGAGCAGGAATCCAAAAGATAGTCCATGGAGTGGCGACATCCAGATTCTCCAAGAAAAAAGAAGTTCAAGACACAGCCATCAGCAGGGAAAGTGATGTGCACAGTCTTTTGGGATAGGCGGGGTGTGATTTTGTTGGATTTCCTGTAGCCTGGTGAGACTGTCAATTCTGAATGCTACAAGACGATGCTGACTAAGCTGAAAGCCCGCATTTCCCCAGTCAGCCCAGAGAAGCAGACAACCTTTCGCTTGCAATACGATAATGCTAGACCCCATACCAGTTTGGCGACCACCGCCCACATCGCAAAATTTGGCTGGACTGTCCTGCCACATCCACCTTATAGCCCTGATTTAGCACCTCAGACTTCCATCTCTTTGGGCCTATGAAAGATGGACTACATGGGCAACATTTTCCAGACAGTGATGCTGTCATTGCAGCTGTAAGAAAGTGGCTAGCCTCTGCTGGTGCAGACTTTTACGGGTGCAGCATATAGGCTCTTGTTCGCCGCTGGAAAAAGTGCATAAAGAATGGTGGTGATTATGTGGAAAAATAACTGTAAGTAGCTGAAATCTTGCTCTACTTAACTGTGTTATTATGCTTTCTGTATCTGTTTTAGTTTTCATTAAAAAAAATATGAGGCATTATGTACTGAACGCTCCTCGTATTAATATTCCCACTTCTTCATCTTCTCTTTTTTTTATTTGATGGACAGGTCACAAATGGATATAAAACACAAAACATGTGATATTCAATCCTGGAAAAAACATTTATTTCTCAACATATCTTCCACAAAAATTGATACACTTGTCCCATCGCTTTACCGGTGTGTTGAAACCTGCAACATAGAAGTCTCTTAACTGTTGTCTTGGCCACTTTTGCACCTCTGTTTCAACTTCTTTGTCATCAGCAGAACATTTGCCACCGCCATGGTAGTTTTTTAGCAGACCAAACACATGGATGTCACTAGGGTCCAAGCCTGGGCTGCAAGGCTGATGTTCAGGAAGTTCCCATTGTCGTTCTTGAATTCTGTCCTGTGTTGCTTGGGCTGAATGGGGTCTGGCATTGTCATGATGAAGCAGGACTCCTCTTGCCAGTTGGCCCTGATGTTTTCTGCGAATTGCATCCTGAAGCTTCAACAGAACTTCACAATATGATGAAGAATTCACATTTTCACCATGCTTCTGAAAATGAGCTAACAGTACTCCCTGAGAATCCCAAAACACAGTAAGCACAACCTTCCTAGCTGATGGCATAACCTTAAACTTTGAGCTTTTTGGTTGAAGGTGAATATGTTACAGTAGTGTTTTATTTATAAATAATACATGTTATATTCTGTTTTTCTATCATGGCAGTTGTGATGCTACTTACATTTTGTTATGTTAGGCTGAAACATGTAGTATTGTATAACAAGAAGAGAAGATGTTGAAATGTGAATATTTATATATAAATGAAGTGGCACAAAGACTGCAAGGGGTAAGAACATGAAGCTGGAATGCACAGTGCAACAGGATTCTGCAGTATATTGGCACATTCTTGTTCCAGGCAGCACACTTGCTGTGGGCATGATGGATAATGGCCTGGCTCTACAAGGCATTAGTCATTTCACTCCAGTAAGCCTCCTAATACAGTCACTTGTTAAGCAGTTGTGCAAGTTACTGGGAAATACTCCAGGGCAGCAGCAGAAGCTCTACACTGGTAACTGATGATTTTTCCATGAATAAAGCAGAAGTGTTTAACGTTCTATCAGTACATTCCCCATTGTTTCACAGATTTATGCAATTCATGTGTACAGAATTGAGTGCCACAGATAAGTAACCACCAGTGATGGCATTCATTGCAACATATGGGTTAGAGCAGTGATAGATAATACATCTGAATGGTTCTAATGGTATCTGATACAGAAGCCAGGTGGAAACCAAATATCCAGGCTAAGGTTTTAATTGTTTTATTTAGGCTGTCCAGGCAAATGCCGAGACACAGCCACTTCCACATTCCATGCCATTGTGATTATCTTGTAATTTGTGATTTTATTCAACATAATCCCAGTAGTTAATACAACACTGTAATGTTAATATTTATTTGTGACATTTTAAATTTTCATTTTCTCTTCTTCCATGCCTCTGAATAAGTATTGTCAAACCATTTCTTGTTAAATCGCTCCCAGCAGACAAGGAAACACAATTGTTATACTTTGGAATGCTGTGTAACTATGCATGATGATGAAAGGCTGGAAAGGTATTCCAGCATTGCAGTATAGAAATGTATTAGCAGTGTTTTGTATTTCAGATAATGTTATTGGAAAACAAATGGCTGCCTAATAGAATAGGTTTGAAAGGACACCCGCTTACATAATAATAAATGTTGACATTTCTAAAAAAATGTCGATAATATTAACACAACACAGACCGGCGATTTAAATATTTAAATCACCCTGGTGACCAGCATTATTAAACCTACTATCCTAACTTGTGCACTGTTCACTTTAAAAATTAATATAAAATCTCCTAATTAATTTTATGAACTAAAATTTTTGGAGAACACTTACCAGTGTTCCTAGAAGTGCTTGAGATTGTGATATTTATGGAAACATTCCCCTTTGTGAAGTGGCATTATACAGAACTTGCGATGAAGACATTCCTTTTTTTTTTTTGTGAACTGTGCAAACACGGCATTGCCTAGAAGGATGCTTCCCCTTGGAATGTTCACTCTTCACAATTTTCACAAGGGTATGTTTCTGCATATCACCCGAGAGTCACCCTGGGGTGTCCACAGGAGGCCTGCATGGGGTGGGCTCGTTCGCACTAAGTCTGTGTCTGACTGTGGTTCTGCCGCCACCATCTGGTCTGTAGCCCAGGCCTTTGCCACATTCATCAGAAATGCTTTGTATTTCAATTTCGAATCAGGGTTTAGATTTTTGTGATTTTTTGTAGATTTTTTGCTGTCCCCGGAATGGTCCTACCCACATTTTCATCAGACCTACTGTCACTTTTACTCTCTGTGGCCACAATTCTTTGTTGTCCCCTGTCACTGCCACTGTCTGAGTCACCATCACTACACGTTTCACAAGGAACGTAAGCTAGCTCATCGGAGAAGAATTTGTCCTTGATCCATACTCCACCACTAACTACTGGCTGATATATACAACTTGAAGACAGGCAAAGCATTATCTTTAGTATGGGTTAAGAAAACAGCCAGGTCATGTTACTGAATACTAAGCAAACATTCCAGAGTTTTTTTGCTCAGTAGCCTTGAAGCTGCGCAGCAAAAAGGAAGGTATAGTGTGTTGCAACCTAACGTGTCCTAAAATCATGATATCATGCGACCGGTCTGCCATGTTTAAAAGCAAAAAGCATGATATTGTGCGACTGGTCCACAATGTGTTAAGGAGATGTTCATTATGAAATGTGTTTATTTTAATTAGTTCTATAATTTTTATATGAAGCTTTTTTCAGTCTGTTGAAAAAATGTAGACGATGTTGATTATAGTTAGTTTTGATCTTGAAGTAAGCACTAGGTATATTAATCCACTTTTCATAAACTTTGCAATTGCTCAAAAACTTTTTCATCAAAATTGGTCAAACCATTTGAGTGCTGATATTAGGTCATAGACAGACTGACATGACCTCCACATAAGACATTTTTTATTTGACAGTATAATTGAGTAAACATGAAATAATGGTAAGCTTGTGAATCAAAAATATTATTGTTGGTATGGATGCCAGTTAAAGCAATCCATGATTCTCTTCTAATCCAGTCAGACAACCAGTGCATATAATTTACACTGAGTTAAGACTAGTCATCAGAAACTCTCTACCAGGTAGCAAGACAAGCAATGATATAGACATAGTCCCATTTTGTGATCAAGTGAAAATTGTAAGAAATGGATTTTTTTTCTTTATATCAGATTTTATCTGGTGGCAGATAGAAGTTTGTAACAATTTTAGTAATTTCTTTCCTACTGCTTACTCATTGAAATCATTTTGTATACCCCAGGTGGTACATGTTCCACAATCTAGGAACACTGGTATATGGGATCCTGTGACAGTTAAGGAATAAAGGTTACTTACTACTCCTTTCCAGTATGATGTCAGAGAGACCTCTTGTCGAAATGTCGTTCTGTTGTAGCCAGTACAAAGACAGCACTCACTTTGTGATTTTTGTTCTCATGTTCTCCACTTGAGAAAGTGGAGGCTCATGCTGTGATACCATTCCTGCATTTGCAAGGGAAGTCTGCCAGGAAGTCCCACAACCAGATGACTGCTGTGTATCAGGAAGGGGTACTATCATATGACAGTGATTTCATTGTGGACAGACAAACCTTGAAGATGAACCCTGAAGTGGAAGACCATCTTTCGCTGAGGAACCGGGAATTGTGGCACAGGTGGAAAGCTTTGATCCTGTCGGATAGGTGCATAACTATCGAATCTATTGTTCATGAGGTCCGCATTAGCCATGGGTCAGTTTTTAGCATCATCCATGATGAGTTACACATGACAGAGGTCACTGCTCATTGGGTGCCACGATTGTTGACACCAGTTCAAAATCAGCAACAGATAGATGCGGCAAAGAAACTTTTGCAGTTGTGTCAAAATGAAAAGGTGGAATTTTTCGACAGCCTGATCACGATGGATGAATATTGGGTCTCTCATTATGACCCTGAAACAAAGGAAATGAGCAAGCAGTGGAAACATGCAGACTTGCCACCACCAAAGAAGGCTAAATCCCAGCCATCGTCAAGAAATGTGATGTTGAGCGTTTTCTGGGATTGGTGGCATGTCATCATTACCGACTATGTGCAAAAGGGCATCACCATCACTGGCAAGTACTACCAGAACCTTCTGAGAAAATTATGGGAGGAAATTAGGAAAAAGTGATGCGGAATGCTGGGAAAAGGTGTGCAACTTCTTCATGACAACACACAAGCTCATGCTGCTCATGCTACGATAACACTTGCTGCCAGTTTGGGATACGAAATTCTCCCCCATCCACCATATTCACCAGACCTGGCACTAAGTGACTCCTTCCTCTTTCCATGGCTAAAGGAGCCACTTCGTGGTAAGCAATTCCAAGACAATGGTGATGTCATTTCTGTAGTGGAAGACTTCTAAACAGTCAAAATGAGACCTTCTATGATCAAGGTATCCACGAGCTAGTGCATCGTTGGGGAAAATGTGTGGCCTTGCGTGGGGTATATGTAGAGAAGGACCAATTCACATACACTTTCTTGCACCTGTATCTCTGTTTGTTCTGGGTGATAATTAAAATTTTATGACTTCCCCATGTACTTTTTTTATTGCTAGTGGAGTGGAACTATAATTAAAATTTTATGACTTTCCCATGTACTTTTTTTATTGCTAGTGGAGTGGAACTAAGTCCCTTGTACTGCGGTGACTTCTGGCCTATTGTACCAGCCCCAGATGATAGGTGAGGGTGATTGTGGAGCAATTGGTGGAATGAAGATTGGCAGGCGAAACTGAAGTACTCGGAGAAAACCTGCCCCAGCGTCACTTTGTCCACCACAAATCCCACTTGACCAGACCTGGGATCGAACCTGGGTAACTGCGATGGGAAGCCAGCGACTTGCTGCTTGAGCTGTGGCGCAGCCCTCCCCATGTACTTACTTACTTACTTACTTACTTACTCATGGAGCTGAGCCCTTCTGGAGGAGCCGCCAATTCTGTAGCTATTCAAGAATTTCCCATCATTTTATGGAACCTGAAGGTTCATTACCGTGTTCACAAGAGCCCTCCACTGGTCCCTATCCTGAGCCAGATCAATCCAATCCATAACATCCCATCCTATCTCTCTTAGATCGCATTCCAATTGCCAAATCTCATATCCATTTTCTTTAGCTTAAGTCTTTTCTTCCCCATGTACATAATCAAATTTTCTTATGTGCATTTTTTTTTTTAGCCATCTGCCACAAACTGCATCAAATGAACCTCATTGACCAGTCGTATAATGTGGAGGAGTTTGAGTTTATGCGGAGTCACTACCAGAAGGCTCTGTTTCATCTGCTCAGTGTTGCTAAATCTGTGACAGATGCCAGTGAAAATGAAACAAATGTCTTGCTTCAGTTCCCCAGGTAAGTGTAGTCCTATCTCCTAGGCCAGAACACTTACTTTCCTATTTCACATTCTTTGCACTCACTTTCACCAATTTATCCCAGTCTCTGCCATCACCATATATTTAATGTTGACTCTGTACATTGTCTGTCATACAAACTCTAAGTCAGTTTTATTCATTTTGTTAATCTTCATCCATGATTTATTCTGACCGTCTTACAGTGCGTACATTTATTCACCTTACTCTTCTCTCTTGCACTACATGTTTCAGCACTAAAGTGTCATCTTCAGCTGCTTTTCGATGTACATCGAACTACTTCATTGCATGCCCTGTTGTCTTTATACTAAAATAACTAAAATATATAACTCAATCAAAACGAAGACAGCACACACACACATACCCAGTAGGCCCAGCAGTATAACACACGCAGTCACAGGAGCAAGACACAACACAAAGCACAGTGAGTATTAAACATTATAATACCACACGTAACAAATAAAATTCAGAACGTGGTATTAATGAATAACAATTTCACGTTACAGATACACACATGACAGTAGGAAGAATACTCCAATAGAAGAAGGTAGGTGTGACTCGCGTATTGAGATATGACATAAGGATGACAAATCCTAAACAGTTTCAATATTTTTAATATTTAAAATTTATCAGTATACATGACGAATATATATTTTAGTTATTTTAGTATAAAGACAACAGGGCATGCAATGAAGTAGTTCGACGTACATCGAAAAGCACCTGAAGATGGCACGTTAGTGCTGAAACATGTAGTTCAAGAGAGAAGAGTAAGGTGAATAAATGTATGCACTGTAAGACGGTCAGACTAAATCATGGACATAAATCAGTGCAAGAGGACGCTAAAATATAACATTGTTAATCTTCTCTTTAAACCATCCATAAATGTATACACTCTCATGCTCATTAAGTACAATACAAGTAATATATTTTCAGTGAAGTAAATTACAATTAAATCCACAGACAAATTCCTTCATTTTAGTTCCCAGTTTTCATGTCACATCAGTGTTTTTCTGGTGCATCACAATGTCTTATTTGTTGCATGCTCATGGCTGAGAGATCACAACACTGATCATATGATGTTTAGCATATAGCAGAGAACATTTTTCAGTGAACCAAATATGTCTTCTTTCTCGTTCTTGCTGGGCTTTCATACTTGCTGTACATTATTTAATTCATACTGTCTTTCGTATGTAAGAATAACATCTGTGAAATATATGAGAATTCCTTTCTCAATTTTACATCAAAAATTTATGGTCCATGGCTTACATGATGACACAATGAAAAATGGTATTTGAAAAGATTGCAGATGCTTTTCCTGATATACCATATTTACTCACATAATTTAATACTCCATAAAATTGTGCACCCATACTTTTTGACAAGACATTTTGGAATTAAGTTAAATGCTATAATTTTAACTCTTCCTCCCCCCCACCCGCTTAGTGGGGGGTGGAGTCCAGCTGGGTCCACTCGGTACGGTGGCCACTGATTGGCTTGTTGTACCCTGCCCCGGGTGATTATGATAATAGAGAATTTGGTGGAATGAATATTGGCAGGGGAAACTGAAGTGCTCGGAGAAAACCTGCCCCAGTGCCACTTTGTCCACCAGAAATCCCACTTGACCATACCCGGGATCAAACTCAGGCCGGCGCAGTGGGAAGTCAACGATTAACTGCTGGAGCTATGGAGTGGCCTAATTTTACTGTTAATAACATTTTGACTGATGCATAATCTCTATGAAAGATGTGACATTGATATTGATGTTAACAGTATGTTCTCTTGCTGTTCATGAAGGGGTCACCTAGTGGTGTCTACGTGTACATGTTGAATATCCATATCATTTTGCCACATCGCATTCATCTGTATTGTATTTTCTGTGACAGTTATGTGTTACTTGAAATTTTATCAAGGGGGATTTTTGGTTCATTATTAATCACAAATTTCATGGTGGAAGCTGTAGCCTTGACTATCCAATACTATACGAAGGGGGACCCAAAAATAACCGGAACCGACCTGTTGCGCGCGCATGCCTTGTAGTTACGAGTTGTGCTGCTAGGTGGTGTTAGCTGGGGGTCTCCCGCGACTGTTAGTGAGCTGGCGTCAGTCTGAGTTAAGTGGTTTGTCTGTGGTGCTCTGTTGTGTGTGTTCCTGTTTCAACCCCTTGGCGATTAATGAGATGGCCGACCAGAAGGAACAAAGAGTGCGTGAAATTCTGGATCGTTCTGCACTTCACTCTTCAAGTCGCGGCAAACATTCACGCGGTTTTCTCTTTGGTCATCTCCGAGCAAGCGAGGAACAAATTTTGCAGACACCCATCTCATGTGCAAACCTTCGGTTAAAATTTGCTGGACCGTGCTCCATGAGATGTTCGTTTCCTCAGAAGGTTGGTCAATGGTCTTTCGACGATCTTCATAAAGCAAAATTTCACGCACACTCTTTGTTCCTTCTGGTCGGCCATCTCACTAATCGCCAAAGGGTTGAAACAGGAACGCACACAACAGAGCACCACAGACAAACCACTTAACTCAGACTGACGCCAGCTCACTAACAGTTGCGGGAGACCCCCAGCTAACACCACCTAGCAGCACAACTCGTAACTACAAAGCATGCGCGCGCAACAGGTCGGTTCCAGTTATTTTTGGGTCCCCCCTCGTATTTCCACATTGTATTAAACTTTGAATGCATTTTCCTTTGAAATTATGTGTTAATCAGAGTTGGACAATGAGGCATTATCATCTGTGTTCATCAAGGGATTTGATGGTGGGGTACACCGATATGAATAGCCATATCAGGTTGTCACATCACCTTCTTTATTCAAATTGTTCATTGGTTGACATTTTATTGAGGGGCTTTAGAATTTATTTTTAGTTTTGTTTAACATCCACCATGCAGCAATGTTAAGATTTAAAATTAAATCTTTCTGTAATTTGTCAGTGCACTTCATATTACACCCTACTCTACTATCATAAGGTGTGTTGAAATTCGAGGGACCTGCTGTTCCTTCTGTGCTGCTGCAATCAGTGTTTCCATATTTATAATCTTCTCTATGAAGTCACTGTAGTTCCTCCTTTGCCACATGAATTGTCATTTTTTGTATTCCTGTTGTCTGTCTAATATGATAACATAATCATCCACACTTCACACTAGATAGACAACACAAATACCAAAAATGACAATATATGTGGCGCAGAAAGGGGAACTAAATTGACTTCATTTGGAAACATTATTAATATGAAAACGCTTATTGCATTAGTGTACAAGGCCCAGCAGTTCTCTTGAATTTCAGTGCACCTGATGATGATTGAGTAGGCCAAAACATATAGTGCAGTGACTAATTTTGAAAGGATTTAATTTTAAATCTTAACACTGCTATGAGGTGGACAGTATACAGAACCAAAAATAAATAATACCAGCTGCAACAGGATGCCAAAATACAAATATTATTGAAGGGTATTTTCATCTCAGTGTTCATCAAAGAATCACTTAGTGGAAGCATAGGCAGGAATATTCATACTGTGTTTATACATTACTTCAACTCTGCCTGCATGTAACATGTAAAATTACACTTTGAAAAACAGTGCAGTATACCCCAGATTAACTCTGCAAATGAAAGGAGGGATATGCATAAATAATTGAAAAATGCTGATGATAAAAATTTAGGGTCTGACTGGGAAACAATGGCAATTGCTGAATATAGACATTTGGAAATTTACACACAGCAGCTGATTTGTTCAGTTATCTCGAAAGCCATAAAACATATGAAAGAGCATATTGAACATAAAACTGCAACTTATGCTTGAAGTATTCTTTAATGTGAAAAATATTTGTCAAATTACTGTCAAAATATGCACAGAAGCACACGTAAGTCTTCATGTAAAATGGTCATGAATATTGTCTGATTTAAATTAAAATTGAAATGGCTTAACAATTCTGTGTATAGTTCCCTAATATCATATTTCATGAAAGTCCATCCAGCAGTTTACTGGTCATTTCGTATGCATATATGGATGGAAGGACTGAGCGAACTTAATAGGCACTCCACAGCATTGTGAATGGCCCCTAAAAAGGTGCATGGATAAAATACAAATTAGATAATCTGTGCCTATGTAATCAGGATTATATCATTTTCACATATTTTACATGCCACAACTTTCATATGAAATTTATGGGTAAAGAGGTATGTAAAATATTTGAGTAAGTGCAGCAATAGAGATAATCGTGGGAAAAGTAATATGAATATTTACAATAACAAAATCTGACTGAGAGGACTTGTCCATGCTATAAAAATATGGCACTGAAATGCTTAAAGGACTATAAACAGATCAAATAAATTTTCAAACTTCATGCCTAAAAGAAGTTAGGTAATCATTTTCATTGTTCAGTTGTCTTTTCTGACAGGGAAACCCATTTATGGCTGATGTTATATTAAACTGCTAATGTTGCAGTTATAATGAATGTAATATTTTGTTACTCTGTTGTCAGGTATAACATTGGAATATCAGATTCGCCATTCACATGTGACTGGTCTCGCTATAGTACTGAGTATGAACAGTTGGAATTCATTGCACGTGGTGGCTTTGGTCGAGTGTACAAAGTCAGAAACAAACTGGATGGAGTGGAATATGCTGTCAAAAAAATCTGTCTCCAGTAAGAGTAATTTTAGTGAATACCATTTTTTATTAATATACTAGCCAAAGCACCTTTTCTTCATCTTGGTTTTTATTAAAATAAAGTGTACTGAAATAATGAAAATTCACAGTTCTTACATCACACTTCTCTAATAAACTGATACTTAAGTCTTTGTAATTATGTGTATATGGATTAATTTTCAGTGTATGTCATCAGTAAGGTTCATAAACAGTGACCTGAAAGTTTGTGGACCATCGGGATTGTTCTTGTATATTAAAATACAAAGAAATGTTAATTTCTTCACATTGGATTTCATTTGTTCAAGTCTGTTGACAGTGGTAGATTCTTAAATTTTTTGACAAGTAGCTTCACTGATTATGTGTGGTGAAAGGATTTGAGAGGAAGTGGTTATGGCGTGTTTCTATGTACCTTCCACCATTCACCTAGAGTGACTAGGAAATCTATGAAGATTTCAGTTAGAACATCCAAGATGTCCAAATTGATTGCTGCACAAGTATGAATCAGGCACATGGCTGCTTGAGTTAACTTGTGTAGTGCTTACTGATATAGTTGTGTTTCCAGATACCACAGTATTACTGGGTTTCTACTCAGCTTACGTGAAGTGAAGATGTTAGCAAAGTTGAACCACCCTAACATTGTGTCCTACAAAGCTGCATGGTTGGAACCCATGACTATCACTCCTAGCAGTCAAGTTGCAGAGGAAGATGGCAGTGATAAAAGTGATAATATGTTTCTGCACACACACGCAGCTGGAGAAAGCAGGTGATTTTGGACCATTTATTTCTATATAAATTAAAAGAATATTTTAGTGCAGTAGAGCAGATACAATACGCATAGATTTTAAGAAGTGTTTTTCTCACATTTCATATTTAATTGCATAATTCACACATGCCTACCTTCCAAAATTTGTGATTAAAAATTTGGGTGCATGATGCACATGAGGAGTAATGAAAATTGTCCATCATAGAAATTGTCAACTGTCTGTCTTCATAACTTATCTTTAAAAGTAAAACATTTTTCCAGAAACTGGGTAGGTCCTATTTGGGATAATTAGCAATAAAAAATAGTTTCTTAAATCTTCATATTCTATGTATAAAAAATTGTCTTATGTTTACTAACACATATTCTTTAATTGATGTACAAATAATAACTTTCCACCAGGTTAAATCATTAATCAGTTAGCGTGAGTGCAAGGTAACGCTGCACGTCATGTGTATTACAGATGATAAATAATTGGTCTCACTGAATACATTGTGTTCAGTCTTCGGTGATATTTTTGTGTTTTCTGCTGCTATCTGTGTGAGTCTTTGGTGATATTTTTGTGTTGTTGCTTATTTCACCTTTTGTACATGCATAAGAAATTGTTACGTAACATTTGTTCTTAAGCCTTATTATACCTGAGTTACTCTAAACCTCAAGGGAAGGTAGGTCATTAATAAATTCACTAGATGTAATTTTATGACTAATTGATTTGTTAACGTCTAATAGTATAAAGTAGAACACACAGAAAAATAAATTGATTCATGTAAAACAAATTTATGCTCCAAAAGCAAAAACGAATCATGTGTAGAAATGAGGATAACTCATAGACCCTTGGCACCGGGTACCCTAACTGTAATTTCTTTAGGCCCTGTTGTAAGTGACACTTACATTATGGTAGGCTTTAAGAGCACTGGTTAGAAATTTTGGATGAACTGATTGGATACGCCATAAGCAGTGGTCATCCTAATCTTAGACTATGGAGTAACTTGTACACCAATGTACTGGCAATTTTATAATTTGATTAATTCTCCAGTACTTTGATTAAAGTTTAGATGTAAATTTATTGTCACATGGTGGATAGTATGCATGACGAGAATGATGGTTCTGTGAATGCAAGAAATATATTCCAATTTTATGTTGAACTCTTTAATAAAATGGGTATTTATATGATTACATCCTTTACATACTGCATCCTTTACAAACTATATATGAATATTAACTTCATAGCCTAAAGTAAAGAGCTCATTGGATCAAAGTTAAAGCATGAAGTGACAGTTTTCCCCAAAACTGATCCTAACAGTGTTACTAAATTTCACTTGTTTATAGAGATTACTAGTGTGCTTTATAGAACTCAAGTCCCTAAAACATGCTGCATCATCCAGGGGCTCTGTTTGATTGGCTCATACAGCAGACATACGAAAGCTTTTGCAGTGTAGTTTACATTAAGTTTATTATTGCTGTAGCCATGTTGTGTAATGTTCTTGTTCCAGAAAATTTTGTCATCATAGTACTGAGGATTCAGGCAGTATTGTGTTCAAGCGCAGTGCATCCAGAGAGAGAACAGGACTTGGTGACAGTAGTGCAAGTGTTAGTACTGGTAATCCAAATGAAGACAATAATAACCAAGAAGTCATTGCTAGTGATTGCAATGAAAATGTGTGCACAGTTAGCCAGCAGTATAAAGCAGTATCAGCAACTCAATCATACAGACATGTAAGGTGCAGTAGTGGCTATCAGGGTCAGACTTCAGCAGACACACTATGCATGAAGAAGCAAGTGTGCCAGAGAAAGATAATAAATATTAAGACTTCCAATGAATTTACTTCTTCAACAGATGAGAGCAATGTGTCAGTGAACAAAGTTATGATGAAATACCAGGAAGCCAGACAAATTGCCAATCTCACAAAGACTGAAAACCCATCCATTCACGTAAGTTTATATTAAATTGCACTTTCATACAGTCTACCACACATTTGAACTTCTTCTTGGATTTCAGACACTCTTAAAAGAGTATAAGGGATACTGTATGGTTCATACACATCGACAAAGTTATGTACTAGTTTCTCCCTTTAAACCCTTATCTGATGCTTATTACAGTGTGAATCAGCCATGTTATATGTACAAATGCAGCTGTGTGAGCGAACATTGCGGCAGTGGCTGGACATTAGGAACGCAGAGGAACCTACTGTGGTGGATATGAAGCAGAATGTTGCCATATTCCAGCAGATTGTGAGTGGTGTGTGCTACATTCATTCTCAGAGCATTGTGCACCATGATATTAAAGTGAGTCAGCTGAATACATAATTTAATATCTCATAAGAATTATTAATGTAACTCCACAGAATAGAGTTTTTGAAGTTGATAATCTCTGATCTGCTCAAAAATCTGGCATTCACAGAACCTGAAGGTTCATTACAATGTTCACAAAGGCCAGTCAGTATCTTCTCCTCAACTAGTTGAATCCTGTCCACATAGCAATACATTATTTTGGGAAGATTCATTTACTATTGTTGTTATTATTCTGCCTAGTCGTCCTCTTCGGGCATCAGACTAAAATTTTGTATACATTTCTAATCTCACCGATGCATGTTACAGGTCCAACCAGTATTAACTTTCCTTGATTTTGGTACTCTAACAGTAGTTGCTCCTAAACATATAGGGTGTGAGAATGTGTACAGGATTTGTGGGGCTCAGAATAGTGTCCAGTAGCATGCGTTTTTGCAGATGATGACCTTCTTAGTGCCAAGTGACCATTCTGTCAGCCCCTGGGGTTCTGCTAAATGTGCCAGTAGCCACCTTTCTGATGTCCTTTTAATTCCTATCTTGACTACAAGATGTTATTTCTAATCATTGCAGCAGATGCAGTGAAGCTTCTGCTCAGTTCTGATCTATATGTATAATGTCCCAGAATTATGATCAAATTTATTTTGACTTCATACAGAGTTGTCATTTCTGATGTTCCTTCCACTTTGCCTAGCAACCATGTTTTACTTGGCTCAGTGTTATGTCATATATTTATTTATTTATTTTTATTGCTAGTGGGGTGGGACTAAGTCCCTTGTACTGTGGCCACTTCTGGCCTATTGTAGCAGCCCCAGATGATAGGTGAGGGTGATTATGGAGCAATTGGTGGAATGAAGATTGGCAGGGGAAACCGAAGTCCTCGGAGAAAGCTGCCCAAGCGCCACTTTGTCCACCACAAATCCCACTTGACCAGACCCGGGATCGAACCCAGGCTGCCGTGGTGGGAAGCCAGCGACTAACCCCCTGAGCTATGGCGCGTCCCCTGTCATTTGTTTAAGTTTTATGTGGGTGCATATTGCTTCCTGAAGGATGGATCACAGTCTGGTAAAAGACAAGTAAATAGGTAGAGTTTAAGAAGAAACTGACAGTATGTATTAAAATTATATGTTTAGTGGCATTTTGGATTCTGTGGATCGTCATGAAACTGATTATGCAACACTAAACCCTTCCATACCAAAGAAATGAGCAGATGTACCCATCATGGTTGTCAGAGTGATGCCTCAGAAGTGTAGGTTCAGATCATAAAAATATTGACACTGATGACAAAGATAGTGACAGTGACTGGGAAGATATCATTGGTGACAATAATAATTGACTATGGACCAACATTCACTATTAAAAACTGTAGGGACCAAAACATGCCCAAACTCAAGCTGCAGCACCTGCTGTGACTGGTATGAATATTTCTTTTTCACCACAGCATTAATAAATACAGTTGTCACTAAAACAAATTGGTATGCCAGCTGTTCCTTGGAGACCATGCTAATCCTTCTCCAGATTCAAGAGTAAAATGGAAGGAAAGTGTTAACTTTTGTCAAAATAAAAGATTTATTTCTTATTTGCTAAACCTGAACATCACGAGAAGACAAGCAGTTGCATCTTATTGGTATGAAAATACAAGCAAATCACAGTACATTGCAAGGTTTCATGGTATGTTCACAAGAAACTGCTTCCAGTTTATCCCAAGTTTTAGCTGATATTAGAAACTTGCCAGATCTGGAGAACACAATTCTGACTTGGTTCAAGACCTGACCCTTGATAAACCATACCAATTGGGATTTCCAAAACCATTATAATCCACACTAGCAATTGGAAGTTGGTGAAAAATTGGTTGGAATCAGGGATCACATAGAATTTATGCAGTATTTACTAGGCATGTACACAGATGGCTTGCAGTTCAATACAAGATTGGAACAATAACTTGGAAAAACTTAAACAAATAAGAAGAATGAGAATTGTGTTTACTAGACAGATCTTTACAAAACAGTGCATATGTGAAATGGGAAGAGCCCTAAAGATCAGGTACAAGGAATGTGTGAAATGTCATGAAAATTGGTAGGCATACTTAGAATTGAATACACTATAAAAGGATTTTAATAGAATCTGATTTTCAGTGGTTTAAGGTTGACATGAAGTTCAGATTGATTAGTAAATTCTCTCATCCCCATTTTCTGTGCAGGAAACAGTGAAGTGTAGAATATTTTATGTGATATATGTTATGGCGAGAGAAGAGGTTGCAAGCCAACATGGATGCCTGGCAGAAAGAGACGACAGCCTGCCAAGATGTACTGGAGCCAGTCTCAGTGAACACGAAACCTGAGGCGACGCAGAGAGAAGTCCCCTTAGATGACGCCCTCAGAATACCGGTCGGAGAACCGAAGAAACGGCGTAGGGACAAGAAACTGGCCGCGGAGCGCCGCCGCCAGGAACCGAAGGATTCGGCAGGGGAAAATCGTGGGCCCCAAAAGGAATTGGCCGTCACAGACAGAACGACATCCCGTCGCGCGACAGTGGCACGACGTTGGAGAAACGACTTCAAGAAGGAGACTCCCAAGGGAACCTTCGGATGCCAGCGGAAGAAACTGGCCGTCACCCACAGAGGGATGAACCCCCGTGCGATAGTGGCACGGCAAGCACAGGAGACCGGCAGAATGACGTCCTGTCCAGGAATGTCCTGGCGCAAGAAAAGCATGGTTGGGAGTAACAGCGTCGGGACCACGAGCGAGCGAGCAACGCGGAGAGAAGGGCCGCTCAAGGATTGTTATATAAGATTATATGAGATCTACGCTCCGGGAAACAGGAAACAAATTCCCAAGGAACCCAACAGGGAGCAGGGAAACAAGAACTGGACGCTGTGGAGGGGTCGACCCCCTCCAAAACGGAAAAAGGGTAACGACCTTTATGGGAGGAACCGGTAAAGTGCCGGCCTCCCCAGCAAGTATGCATGAAGAATGGGAGTGAGGAATGAATGTGAAACAACGAGATTACAAATTCTGGACCACGGGAGTGCTCGAGGGCGAGCACAACCGAAGAGGGGGGCGGAGGCGGTTAGGCTGAACAGAGCACAAAGATGCCAGCAGACACCAAGGCCGAATGCAGACGTTGCCAGCAAACCACCACGGGATCGAAACCGAGGGAGAACCTTTAGGCTGTTCGGGGACGAACAACCTTTAGAAGGGAGCAATGTAACGTGTCTGGAATCCAGAAGTCACTTTCTATGGAAAGAAGTAACAATATCGATACTGTATCGAGAACATCGATTCTCCACGGTAACGACAAACAAAGCAACGTCTCCATGGTTATAACAGAAGGTTCATTTGCCTAGCAGTGGCGAGGGTATAAATAGGCCAGCCTCGATGAGATACCTTCAGTCTCGGAATAGTCTTCGGAGAAGACAGAAGTCTCGGAACAAGCCTCGAAGAAGGAAGCCTCGGATCGCCCGTCTAAGAAGTCAGTTTGGAATATCCGTCCGAGTCCAGTATCGCCGGAATATTGTAATCGGTTATTGTAAGCCTGCAAGTGCAGATGATTGTAAAACGTGTGTAATGCGAGCGAACAGAGTAAACTCGCTATACTGGGACGACGGCGTGTACTTATTTGTGGCGTGACAACCAAACACGCTACATTTGGTGTCATACATAATATTATGTAATCATAATATGTGGTGAGGGGGTTTGAGTATGCCAAGGACCCTGAGAGCTATACCACGGTAGCGTAGCTACTGGCAGGGCCTCCCTTGCTGGACAGGTCAAAGGGTAGGCATCAGACGAAGAGAGACACCAAAAACCAAAAACTGATGCCGGAAGCAGCGTCATCAGCAGCGACTTGAAGCACAGAGTAAATAATGCTCGAGATGGTTCAAGTTCGTATAGCAACAGGCGTGACCAGAGTGGTTTGAACGCCTATTGTACTGCGATGTGGAAAGCAAATGGAAAAACTACCACATTATCACTTTTCCTGGATAGTCTCTTTCCAAAACCAGAGATACCATATATGCGAGATTTGAAGGAGAAAGCTCTAGATCGCATCAAGTGGAGGAACTGTTTTGGAAGAGACTGTGGACCTGTCGTCTTGACAGATTACTAATGATGATGATGTTATGGCACTTTGTCAAGAGTCATCAAAACATTCATAAAGTCCATGGTAAGTAGATATTTTTCCCAACGCTTGCAGTTTCAGCAAAAATTGAATGGCATTTTCAGTATATGCTGTGCCTAGAGGCTGACACTAAAAGAGTTAACCTTTACAGTCCAATTGGTTAATCAGTGACCGTGCCTTTATTCTTGGAAACAGCAAATTATCACTTTAATAATGTTTACATATATTAACACTTTGCAGACCACGCACACTTTAAAAGGTTTTTCGCTTTTAAACATGGCGGACCGTTTGTGTGTTAAAAAGTTTTTAAAACACGATAAGTTGCAACACACTATACATCTCTCTGGCTCCACCTAGCTAGCACGTAGCTGCTTGCAGCTGCGTTATAAGGCTCTGGAATGTCTGCTGACCAATCAGTTACTAGACCTCGCTGTAACTCTATGCCCCTGCAAAGGAAAATAAATGCCTTTATTTCTTCAAGCTTTACGTAGCAAGCTGTCAGTCAGTAGGTCAATATGGATCAAAGCAGTTATTTCTTGGAGAACAAGAAATATCTGACTTCTTCTCCGATGAGCTATCTGACGTCGCTTGTGAGTCTGCTAGTGATAGCGACTCACAATCTGATAGTGAGTGTGGCAGGGGCGAACAAAAAATTGTGACCACAGACAGTGAAAGTGAAAGTGACCGTAGCTCCGACAAATGTGCGGGTACAGCCACATGGGGAAAAGTAGACAAAACGCCTGCTTTGGGACAGTTTACTAGAAATCTAGTGGTGAAGCAGATTCCATCGGACCCAACGCAAGTGTCTGAAGTAGTGGAACTGTTTTTGGAGATATTTTCTTTGTCATGCTATGTCAGGAAACTAACAGATACTGTCTCCAACACCGTGAACATTATGACAGAACTTATAAGGCATTGACGTGGGTGGATGTCATTTCAGCAGAAATGAGAACATATTTTGCAATTATCTTTCTAATGGGCCATACAAGGAGGGATAATCTGAAAGAGTATTGGTCAACAGATCCATTTTTAGAAATTCCAATTTTCGGCAAACTAATGAGCCATAAGAGATTTGAGCAAGTTTGGTGGTGTTTGCATTTCAATGATAATGAACTGCAACCACAATCAACAAGCAGGCTTTTCAAAATTCAGCCCTTATTGAACTTTCTCGTTTATAAGCCAAACCAACAACTGTCTTTGGACGAATCTGTGATTCCTTGGAGGGGAAGGCTTCATATGCGAACATATAATCCTGGGAAACTTACAAAGTATGGTCTACTTGTTCATGTAGTTGCTGAAAGCACTTCAGGCTATATTGGAAATTTAGAAATTTATTCTGGCGAAGGAAAGAAATTACAAGAAACTGTTCTTTCAGTTTTGGAACCCTATCTTGATCAAAATTACCATGTCTATCAAGACAATTATTATAACAGTGTGGCAACTGCAGAACACCTATTTTCAAGAAAAGTACGTGTTTGTGGAACAATTAGGGTGAACAGAGGCCTTCCTCCAGATCTGAATGAGGAATGTAAATCCCTGAAACGTGGTGAAACCACTTTCAGGAGGAAGGGGGATATTTGTGTTGTGAATATGATTTCCACAACTCAGAATTCGAGCATGGTTGATGTTCAAAGGAGATATGGACAGGTAAAGAAGCCTGTTTGTATTTCCAAGTATAATATGTTCATGAAGGGAGTTGATAGAGCCGATCAGTACTTGGCCTATTATTCTCTTCCTCGGAAAACAGTAAAGTGGACAAAGAAAGTTGCCTTGTGGCTTATAAATTGTGCCATTTTCAATTCATTTTTGGTGTTCAAAAATCGAAACCCTTATTCAAAATTGAAATACAAGGCATTTCTGCTGAATGTGGCAAAAGCCTGGGCTACAGACCACACGGTGGCAGCAGAACTGGCAGCAGACACAGTCTTAGTACGACCGGGGCCATCTACTCCCACCCCACGCAGGCGTCATTTTGACCCCCTGGGCGACTCTCGGGTGATATACGGAAACATACCCTCGCGAAAATTGTGAAGAGTGAACATTTCAAGGGAAAGCAGCCTTCTAGGCAATGCCGTGTTTGCGCAATTCACAAGAAAAGGAGTAGGACTGCCTACATTTGCAAGTTTTGTGTAATGCCACTTCACAGAGGGGAATGAATCGAGAAATATGACATCCTCAAGCACTTCTAGAAGCATTGGTAAGTGTTCTCAATAAATTTTAGTTCATAAAATTAATTAGGAAATTTTATATTAATTTTTAAAGTGAACAGTGCACAAGTTAGGGTAGTAGGTATAAAAATGTCGGTCCACAGGTTGATTTAAATATTTAAATTGCCGATCCACAGAGTGTTAATATTAAGGTGTCCTTTTCTTTGCCTTCCTACATGTTTGAAGCAGGATGATACAATGCAGAATTAGTCATCATCTTGTTGCACAATCTTGTTTTTTAAACCATCTTCAATCTGGTCTGCTATAAATACTGATTTTAACACTGGAGCATTGTTTATCTCACGTACGTTCTGGTCAAGATTTTATTGCCCTACTTCCCATGAGATGTTATTTAGAAACTCCAAGCTTCTGATCCTAGTGACTTACGAAACCTCAGCTGTTGGGCAACTTACACTGGTGTCACTCATTATAGAGTAACGCGTTGGGTTACTGAAGACGCCGTTCGGATTGTTAACTGGTTTATTCAACAACATACAAGTAACGGCTACAATTAATTATTACACAGTTGCGGGGTTTCACACTTTATAACCCTAATCGCATTAATCTGTTTACACTGTTGCAGGGTTTCATGATTTATAACCCTATTCGCAAATCAGTTCACTCTATCTTCAGTAGGCTACACGTATTCACAGTACAGGAGCTATACAAGTCTCTCTGTCTCACACACTCCCAATTACACAGTTACAGACACGTCCGGTTCTTCTTTCCGTGACGGCTGCTATATTCCAACTGAACTCGGCGATGGCCACATTACAACTAACTCACGCTTACTGCTCAGCCGGCTTATATTCCGTTCGCTGTTACCTGTTGCCCGCGTCAACAGTGTCGTTGCGTGTCGCGTCACAGTAGGAAGCGGTTCCACGTCGTCCTGTTGCGTCACCGCGCGTTGCGCGTTATGTTACCGGGCGGAGGGGGGAGGGGAGCGCTGACTCACCCGCCGCGTCACTGCTGGTGGGGGGGGGTTCTCCGTTGCGCAACATGTCACAATAGGATTTCATTTCACTTCAGTTTTATGTCATTGTTCTCAGTTCAGTTTAGTGCACGAGGTAGTGTAGTCGTCTGAGGCACTATGCTACAAGCTGGAAAGTCGCAGGTTTGAGCCCCGTTGACGTGGATTTTTTCAATCTACCTAATTCTTCCAGCCACACCATGGCCCTGGGGTTGACTCAACCTTGTAACAGAAATGAGTACCAGGAATCTTCCTGGGTGTTGAAGGGTGACTGGCACGTAACACTGACAACCTTACTGCCATCTGCACCAATTTTCTAGAGCAAAAGTGGGAGCCTTGATGTCTCACAACCCTATGGGCCTTCATGGCCTGTTACAGGGATAACTTTTATCTCAGTTCAGTATAATTAGATACCAAAGTGTGAACGTCCATACAGAGAATAGTGTGACTTCACCCATATTTTCTTTTGAATTCTTGGACAGCAGCTAATCACTGCAGACCCATTTAAATGTTTTCATATTGGTAAGTTAAGAGAATCTGGCATAATAGAAGATGAGTGTTATGACAGGGACTCTGGAAAAAACTTTACGGAAGCCACGTTTTATCAGAGGACAGCCAAGAGAGTGACATTGACAGTTAACTGCTGCAGCCACCCATTTGAGTATACTTGAAATGAAACACTCAGTACACTGGTCTGCTTAAGGAAATAATAGGGCACTGAAGGGTCTGATCTTCCAAAAACAAAGCAGAAGGAACCCAGTACTTCTGTGGGCAGTGGAACTGCTTGCTTTTGTGTTATGTTTTGAGGTACGGCACACCAAAACAAGATTTTGAACATATGTGGTCCGACAGTAAAGTTTGCAAACTCATTGTGGTAAAAGTACTACATACCTCATTGCTGAATATCACTGTGGTCGCCTTTAAAGTACTCCTCTTGGGAAGTTATACACCCATGCCAGTGCCTAGCCCACCGTTTAAAACAATTTTGGAACTGATTTTGTGGACTGGCCTTCAGAGCTGCCATCGTATTACTCCTAATGGCATCAGTGACATCAGATTGCCTTCCTTTCAATGTTTCCTTTATCTTCAGGAATAGAAGAAAGTCATTGGGGGCTAGATCTGGTGAATATGGAGAGTGTTCCAGCACAGTTATTTGTTTACTAGCTAAAAAGTCTTCTTTGCATTTCTTCAGTGAGCTCCTTTGGGACCATTTTTGCACACGCCTTCCACATTTCAAGATCTTCAGTTAAGATTGTCCTAACTGTTTCTGTCAATGTTTGCTTCCTCTGCTATGCTTCTCACAGTCAGCCAATGATTTTCACGCACAATTTGATGAACTTTTGCAATATTTTCTTCAGTTCTGCTCATTGTTGGCCATCCTTATCTCTCTTTGTCTGTGACACTTCTTCTGTTAGAAAAACGTCACCCACTTATAAAGTCCTGTTTTCTTCATAACATTATCCCCGTAAACTTGCACTAACATCTGTATGATTTCGCTTCCACTCTTGGCAAGTTTAACAGGAAATTTAATGTTCGTTCTCATACTGACAAAGATAACAGAAAATTATATTTTATTTTGTAGTGAACCCTAATTTCAATATGTGCACTCTGAACAAGACAGGTATGGTATTTCTATACTGGATATGTGCCTTTAGACGTTTTTATAATATCTGTGAACCAAATAGTTCAGGAGATACAGCCAATTTCTGATTTTCATGCAGTCAAGAATATGAGTTGTAACAATTTTGGCAGCTTCATAATTAAGTGTTGCCATTTAATTTGGGATGAAAGGGTTACTGGATCTTTGGGTTCTGCATTCAGATGTTGAAAACATTATTGAAATGAAAAATATAAGAATGGAACCTGAATAGAGAAACTGTGAGATTGATTTTAACCAAAGACCTGTGAACATAAAGAAAATCTGCTTAGATGGTAATGAGAAATCTGATCATCAGGCAAAGGATGTGAACAGAAATCTTCTCAGATATGTCAATAAGACTGTTGTTTGAACCTTACTTTGTGGAAAACAGTTTTAATACGTGGGGCAATCCAAAAGTTTCCAAAATTTGAATTTTGTGTGTGAATGGTTATGAGTACATCGAAATACCACTGCGTGTCTCCACACACATCCTTCTTGAATCAGTGTGGCAAGCGGCGTCGAGTTCAGTATTTGGGTTTATTGTTGCTGAACGTATTTCCATTGTCGTGTTTCCGTGAGTTTGCGGTTTTGCGATGGCTGACCTGAGAGAGCAGTGTGTCTGTATAAAGTTTTGTTTCAAACTTGGGAAAACCACTGCAGAAACGCACCAAATATTGAAGCAAGCTTTTGGTGAAAACAGTTTAGGCCAGACACAAACTTACAACTGGTATAAGCATTTTAAAAATGGCTGAACATTGACTGATGATGACGATCGTTCGGGATGGCCGTCAACTGGCAAAACACCAGAAAATGTCGCGAAAGTTAGGGATATGATTCTGCAAGATCGTAGACTGACCCTCCAAGACCTCTAACACCTTGGGACTAAGTTATGGTACATGTCAACGAATTTTGTCAGAGGAACTGAACATGAGGAGGATTGCGGTGAAGTTTGTGCCACAACTGCTGCAAAATGAACAGAAGCAGCATCACTTGGAAGTCTGCAGGGAACTTCAGCAACAGCTTCAAGAGGATCCAAACTTTCTTTCAAGGGTTGTCACTGGTGACTAAAGTTGGGTTTATGGCTATGACCCTGAAAGCAAGCAGCAATCGTCACAATGGAAGAGCCCTTCTTCACCTCGGCCAAAAAAAGCTCGACAAGTCAAGAGCAACATTAAGTCCATGTTGATCTGTTTTTTTTATATTGACGGGCTTATTCATAAGGAGTTCGTCACTCCTGGTCAGACAGTCAATAAAGAGTTCTATCTCGATGTTCTAAGGCGTTTGAGGGAGAACATGAGGAGAAAACGTCCAGAGAAGTGGCGCCCGAAGAACTGGATACTCCACCATGACAACACACGACCGCATACGGCTTACATTATGCAGGAATTTTTGGCTAAAAACAAGATGGCAGTTGTTCCCCACCCACCGTACTCGCCAGACACCCACCGTACTTAGCTCCATGCGACTTCTTTCTCTTCCCCAAGATGAAAATCAAGTTGAAGGGGCGAAGATTTGATACAGTTGAGGATATTGAAGCGGAAACGCAGACAGTACTAAACACCCTAACAAAGAAAGACTTCCAGGATACATTTGAAAAGTGGCAGAAACACTGGGATCGGTGTATGCGCTCCCAAGGGGACTACTTTAAAGGTGATGGTGCAGAATAAGATCTAGTTAAGATGTAATAGTTTTTATTAATATATTTCGGGAACTTTTGGATTGCCCCACGTATAATGAGGCTTGAGACTTCTAGCACAAACCAGAAACATCAACTATAATCACCTGACTTGGTCCCATGTAACTTTCATTTATTTTCTTCTAAGGATCTCATTTTGAACCACTTTGAACACATACAGAACAGTGTAATGGAATTGTAAAAAGGACTTTCATGTATGATTCCCAGCAATGTTTTCAGTCACTGCAGAGATTCTGGAAGCTGTGTATAAAGGCAGAGGTCAGGCTATATTCAGTCCTTGCATTGTATGTCACATCATGCAATTTGCCTCTTATTATTCATCATCATTGGTAAAACAGCCCTTTTATAGTCCTAGCCTTCCTTAGAAGCTTCTATGAGAATTGATCCAATTTTCACTTCTCTGTATTTTGCAACAATTTTTTTACAGAACAAAGTCATCATCCTTGTGTCCAATTCCAACCTGGAGCACCTGGTCTCTACATCCCCCAATGAGAGGGTGGCATAGTTGTACTCCCTTTTCATCACCTTCTGCAACTTGAAGGGCTGTGGTTGAGATGTTCTGACATGCCTCCACAAGGGAAACCTTTTATTATTAGTGGATTCAAATTGAAAATATTGCAATGGGCAAGATATGTAGCTTGGATTCAAGGAAAAGAGCTGTCAGAAATATTATGAAGTGAGCCTCTTGGAACACCTAGAAGTAGGTGAGAGGACAACATTAAAATGAATCCTAGGGAAATAGGGTCTGAGGATGTCAACTGGATTTTATTTGCTGATGGTCATGTCCATTGGCAAGCTTTGATATTAATGGTAATGAACATTTCAGGTTCTGCTTTCTGCTGTCAGTAAATGAGCTGGTCTTTCATTCATTTGCTTAGATTAACAATGCTGTGGGTGCTGTTTGTTCCAGCCTAGCAATATCTTTGTGAACCATAATCTGAGTCAGGTTCAGGTGGGAGACTTTGGCCTTGCATGTTGTCTGCAGCACTGTTCAGATGACGTGACACTGATGATGCAGCCCTCATCTGAGCACCCACTCAAGCACAAGGGAGAGATAGGGACCAAGCTGTATGCAGCCCCAGAGCAACTAAAAGGGAAGTGCGATTCAAAGGTGAGTGAGCAAGTGCCTTGTTTTCATCATGTAGGAAGAGAAAAATTCCACACAATTTGGACACTATGAGGAAATGGACATAACCCACTCTGGGCGCAATCATTATATGAGGGTTTGAACTTTAATAGTGGCAACTATTTATTTACAAGTGATACAAAAGAGATGCATGTTTAGAAGTTTTACTGTTCTTCAGTGTAGTCACCAGCATTGTGTACAACCTGTTGCCAGCGATGTGGAAGTCGTAGGATACCTTTAGCAGTGCCTGTTGTGTTGGTAGTTCAAATGGAGCAGTCTACTGCCTGAAGAATCTCTGGAACAGTTCTGAAGCGAATGCTACAAAGTGGTTCCTTCATCTTAGGAATCAAGTCAAAGTCACAAGGACTTAAGTCCGGGGAGTATGGTGGATGGTACAGCACTTCCCAGCCCCATCAATCGAACAAATCAACTACAGCTTGCCATTTCTGCGTTTCCATCAAATCATGCGGAACCCATTGTGATGCAGTTTTTCTCATGCCCAGGCTTTCCTTAATAATGTGAAGCACAGTCGTATGTGCTAATCCTGTCTTGGGCCAGCTCATGAATTGTATGACATTGACCACTCTCCAGTAATGCGGAAAGAGCATACACTTCTTCACTGACACTAGGACGACCTAGCTGATGCATGTCTGCCACACTTTGCTGTCCCTCGTTGAAGGCTTTTACCCACCTTGCCACTGTTCTGTAAGGCAGTGCAGATTCCCTGCAAGCCTCTTGAAGATCTTGATGACACTGTCGTGCTGTACAGCCTCTGGCACATTCAGTCTTTATCCAACCCCGTTGTTCCTGTTTTGAAAACGTGAAAACGCTACATTAGACTGCCAGCTAACATGAGGCTCTATTCTCGTCACTGCACATGCGCGTGATGTGGGAAGGGAGAGTCCATTTGCTCTGAGGTAAGGTAGGTATGTAACTAACATGTGGTATAAACGACATTATTTGGTTCCGTTGCATGGCGTCTCTACAGCAGTGTTGCCACTATTAAAGTTCCATCCCTCATAATATGACCAGAATCATCAAAGGTTGACACTTTGGGTACAGGTCAATATTGAAACTTAAGCAATTTGAATTTTTGCCTTCAGTGAAAACCTACACCACTCAATTGCTAGATTCTAGACTGCTGCCTTGTGTGTAGTCGTTATCATGATCCATTGTTATTTCTGCCAGGATTGGTCAGCTTATGACAGACTCTTCTTAAGTTTCGTCTTCATTTTTTAGTTCAAAGATCAGGTGCTACAATCCTGTTCTGATGTTCAGAAATACTTAAAACTACGAGTAATATTGCTACATCACTCCCTCCTGTAAGTTCATATATAAGTATTCTAATTTTAGTAGATTCTAAGGGGTTCTCACAATAGTGTGTAATACTCAGAATTACTGGGTTTTTTTGGGCTTTGTCTGTCATCCAGTATTCTAGAAACTAGATTGAGGTTAGTGCTATATGACCCAACTGAACAGGTGTCTCCCCTCCTCACCTGAGGACAGAAACACATCCTGTTTCCAAAATGTTATGTTTTCTAGTTTCTAGATTACCAGACAATCAGTGAAGTAGAAAAACCCAGTAATTCTGACCAGTTTTAGTAGCTACTTTTTTCCATCCTGTTCACCTGTTTTTCTCCATTAGGTTGATAATTCTTTGCTGTTTACATGATATTCTCAATTTCCAGTAAATGTATGTTATTTCCTTCTTTTACATTGAAGATACTCTAACAGTTATCTAAGAAATTTCATAAGTCCAGTGTATGATGTTTTATTTCTCACACTTCGTCATACCCCAAATGTCACTTCAGAACATAAACTTGGCTTAGCTTTTTTATTATGTAGTTATAATGAAATGCATTTCCTCATTTCGTTTTTGAAATTTTTCTCTGGTATTCCATTTAATTAGCTGTGTACTTGCAGTTATTCTCCTTTACCTTCATTTAGCTGATCAGATATTCTACATCCATGCTGTTTAATTTTGGATACTTGTTCAGTCATGTTACGATATATAACTATTTTCAGTTGCTGGCAGTATTTGCCTTGTACACCCATTCCCTTAGCTTTTGTGTCTGAATTTTTTAGATTATAATGAATCAAATATTCAGTCAGTTGTTTTATGTAAATTTTCTTTCAGTGTTCTGTATCCTCCCTTGATTCTTAATACACTGTAGTAATTTTATTTCCACTTCGTATAATCTTTTTACATCTCTCTAATATCTTAGATTTAGAATATCTTAGAATGTAGTAACAGTCAGATATGTTTTTATCGAGCTTGATCATTGCTGTTTATGCTTATTTTTTAACATGTGCACAAAAATGTTTAATGTGCAGTCAGATTGCTGAGGAGTGTATTTTATCCTTTTCTGCTCTGTGAACTTTTAGAGTGACATGTACAGCCTGGGCATCATCTTGTTTGAGCTGCTGCAACCTTTCAGTACAGACATGGAGCGCTGCAAGCTTATCACGCGTCTCAGAACTGGACATGTTCCCCCTGAGCTTGCCATGACAGCACCAAAACTGGTAAAATTTCAGTTACTGTCTCTTACAAATTCTGTATGTTCATTTTCCATTACTTAAAGTTTAGATACAGTGCAACCTTGGTATAACAAGAATTTATAAAATTCTTTAAAAAATTCTCAGTATAACAGATACATGTTATATCTGAAGATGATTGAAATCTTCAAGTCCATCTCCTAACTTACAATTATGTATATTGCTATATAGCACTAAGGTTTAAAGAAATTAATGCAGGCAGAGCAATATTTATTCTTCTTGGCATAAAGACAGAAGATGAAACAATGTGATAGCTACACCATTTTATTTTTGGTGCATCCATATGCTTATTGGATTTTCATTAAATTTTATTCTGGGGAGTTCTACTGAAATTTGTCAACAAAGTCCAATTTAAATTACAGTAGGACAAAAATAATGCATACTTAAAGATGTACATAATTCATGTGTAACTCATTAAATATTTACTAAAGCAGGAGCTATAGAGAAGAATTTAATATTTTTTTCCAGCAAGTTTTGTGGTTTTCAAGATAATTAAACAAAATGGATTTTGATCCATCTGTAGGCTGTAACTGGACAAACATGCAAAAACTGCTAAGCTCTGCACATTTTCCTAAACTCTTTGAAGTGATTATCACGTAAATATGAAAATAAAGAATAATAGTTCACAAAGATTAAACAACTCCGTCCAGTGTGACCAATGAAGACTTTATCACTTCACTATCCAATAAACTTAAATGTTTAAGTTCTCACAGAACCATCATCAGAGGTACATCAAATACATTTGGGAAACTACCATCACAATGGGTGTTTTTAGCGTTTAACATATTGTAACATGTTTCGCTGCTGAAGACGCCGTTCGGATTGTTAATTGGTTTATTTAACAACCTACAGATCGTAACTACAATTGATTATAATACTGTTGCGGGGTTTCACACTTTATAACCCTATTCGCAATATCTGTTCACTCTATCTTCAGTAGTCTACACGTATTCACAGCACGGGAGCTATATGAATGTCACTGTATTACACACTCCCAATTACTGCTCAGTTATCACAAACCATCACTGATTATCATACCCGTCCGGTTCTTCTTTCTGCTACCACTGCTAGATTCCAACTGTGTTGCTCCGGCTCACACACTAGCGCTTACTGCTCAGCCGGCTTTTTATTCCGTTCGCTGTTGCCTGTTACCTCTATCAACAGCGGCGTTCAGTGCCTCGTCACAGTAGGAAGCGGTGCCACGTAGCCCAGGGGGGGGAGTGCTGACTCACCTGCTATGTCACCGTGGCCAGAGCTACATCACTGCTGGGGGAGGGAGGGGGCATCCTCCATAGTGCAACACATCACAATATATATATATATACAATGCTTGTCATACACAATATACACAGATTTCAGCCTTTCACAACTACAGCATTCTTCTTGATATGTTAAAATTTTAAAAATTTTTAAGAATATTGCCTTTTTGGTTAAAATTTATGAACTGATCATGTTCGTGTGCTATCGTCTATCTTGTCGGTGGTCGAACTTGTGCCGCCTGTTCCCCTTGAGGAAGATATTCTTGGTGTTGTCCGTGTTGTTTGTCGCGTGCTGTGTTGCTTTTACTAAAAGCCTCTAACAGAAATGAGTACCAGGAATATTCCCGTGGGTAAAGGGCAGCCGGCACATAAGGCTGACAACCTCATCGCCATCTGTGTGGAGCCTCAACATCTCACAACCCTGTGGGCCTCCACAGACTGTTACAGGGATACCTTTACTTACTTACTTACTTTTACTTAATAGCAAACTCAAAAAGTAGTAACAAACCTATCAGTACAATGTCACCTGAAGATGAGTATAGGTTCAGTCCCCAGAAGTCTTATACCTGACATACAAGTACGGGGGACAATGGATCATGTCCAACATAATGTTTGTATAGTGAATATAAAATAGTACTGTAGCATGTAGAGAGCCGTCTCTAGGGAACATCTCGTTAAACATGTTCCCATGGCAGTGCATGTGCATGTAACAATAGAGGTACTGTTGGAAACGGTGTTTTCTACTCAGTCTATGCAAATGTGTTATAAAGAGGACATCTGAAGGAAGAATAGTTCCCCCCATGTGAGGCGGGATCGGATATCTCCACCATGACCCTGTGAGTCGTAGGAGGGGACCGAAAGGGAAGTCTCAAATCTGAGACCATAAAATGTGGTAGCAAGTCCCAAGGGACTCAGACCCGAGAAAGACTGTGCTGGCAAGGACCAGCAGCATATACAAAAGACAAGATCCATCCTCTCGTCAGAGAGGGTGCCCCACAAAAAAAAAGACCATAACTGTCAAACAGTAATGAATATTTGACACCAAGACTTACTGACTGACTGATCATCAGTCACAATGTGATTTTGACTTTGACTTTGAAGAATAGTTCATTTGGAAGGGAGCCGGCATTCAGAGAGGACTTGAGCACAGAAGCAGAGGAATGGCCACTGTTAGAAGCTGTTATCAGGAAACAACTAGTGGAGACTGTGTAACAGACTGAGAACATTAGTGTGTATGCTCTAGTGATTTGTAAAGTGTGGAGATCAGCGATGGCGCTATTAGGTGTATTATGAGTTGTGTGTTAAAGTGGTCGATAAATCCAAAACCATGTCGAGAGTCACTCTTAACATGTGACAGTATTGTGGCTGGATGTTCAAAATCCATAAACTGTGGAATGCTGGAACTGCAGAAATATCACAGGGTTATCATTTTACTAGGTGGCAGTAGCACAAATCCTCACCAGCCACAACAGTCAAGGTACTGTTGAGAACAGCATTGCCTAGGTGGTCCACTTTGAGAGTGTGTGGAAACATGCCAGAGGAGTCACTGTTTTTGCCCGCTCTTAGCCAACCTCTTGCCACAGTACGACAAGGAGCTAAGACAAACAGGACACAAGAAGGTGATGTCGGGAAGAAAACAACAAAAGACAGCAAATGGAATGGCAGACTGTAAACACCTGTAACTATTTGTAGACATTTTTTTTTAATTGTTTCATTTTTAGTCCGTTACACTATCAATCACAAAGTTAATAGAAAGTCCGTCGAGTGTAACAATTTGTAGGTCACTTCTTTATCACTTCTGCCTTACATGTTTCGGTGTGACACAACCATCAGCAGAGGCACTTACTACAATTATGAAAACACTGTCGTTTATGATGTTCACAGTTATGTTTGTTGTGTGGACGCTGCTACAATATGTTCACGTGTAAAAGCACAACACTTGCTAGGATAGTTGAGTACACTATCAATTCTCACTTTCCATCCGAAACTGTTTTTAAGTTAAAACGCTAATGTTAAAATATTTAAAATATTTAAAACATTTGATGTAAAATGCTAAGCTCCTCCTTGTTAATTCATCCCGAAGATGGGAGATGTCAGCTTGAGGTTGTATGGCTGCAAAGATATTGTATTACATTAGGTTTTATATATTATTACATATTTTTTTGTTTAGTGTTGTGTTTGATCCTTGCTTACCTTATGGTCAGATGTTTCCTATGTGCTGTGTGTTGTGTAGTGCAGTGGGACTTCTACGTTGGTGTTATTTAAAGCCTTGTGTGTTATGACGTGGTCGGGGGTGTGTTTATACAAGTAGTAATGAGGTCAAACATGCTGTTCTGGTTATTGATCTCTTTTGCCTGTTTCTGCTCATCTATTAATTTATTATCCTTATAGTGGCGGTAAATTTGGTATTCTTCCTTTATATTCATTAATTTACCTTTCTTTGCTACTTCGATCAGTTCCATGACTTGCGAAATTGGGCCGTATTGATGTTGTCTATTTAGGATATGTTGAGCATAGGCGGAGTCATTTTTATTGAATCTTATACTTCTTATATGTTCATTATAGCGTGTTACTAATTTTCTGCCTGTTTGACCTATATACACTTGTTGGCACTCCTGGCAAGTCAACTTGTATATGCCACTTTGTTCGTAAGAATTTATGTTTTGTTTGTGGTTTAGTATTTTGCCTAATGTATGATTTACTTTAAAAGCTATTCTTACGTTCGTATTTTTAAATAGTTTCGTAATTCTTCTTGTGTAGCTTCCGTTATATGTGTAGGATACCCATTTCTGTTCTCTTCTTTCAATGGGAGCACTTGTTTTTTGTTGTTGAAGTTTATGATACATTCGTGTAATGAGTTCTTTATTGTATCCATTGTTTTCCGCGATGTTAATAATTGTGTTTAATTCTTTATTTTTTGCTGTGTTATCCATAGGTAGGATGGTTAATCTATGTAGCCAATTTTTGTATGTTGCCAATTTTTGTTCTTTGGGATGACAAGATTTATTGTTTACCGTTGTGTCTGTCGTTGTGGGTTTTCTAAATATCTCCATTCTTACTTGCCCCTGGTTGTTAATTAGTTTTAAGTCTAGGTACGTTATTTGATTATTTTCCTCTTCATTTAGTGTGAATTGCAAGTTTTTATTTTGCTTGTTAAATTGATCTAAAATGTGTTGGGGTGTTATTTTTGATCGGTTATAAATCATAATTATATCGTCTACGTATCTGTTATAGTAGATGATGCGTTTATCTTCTAGTAGAAGTTTTCTTCTAGTAGAAGTTTTACTTTTCTTTGTTCGAAATGTTGTAAAAATACTTCCGCCATTAAGCTTGATAAGGGGGAGCCCATGGCTACACCCGAGTTTGGTTTATAAAATTTATCATTGTATTGGAAGTAATTTTGATTCAATATCATTTGGAGGATTGTGATAATTTCATCTTTGCTAATTTTGTCTATATGATTTTGGTTAAGTGAATTTTTGGTTATGTGGATTACATCGTTTATTGGAATGTTTGCGTATAGATCTTTAATATCCATTGTGAGCAGTTTGTGTTCTGGGTTTAGTTTTAGTTTGCTAATATTATTTGCGAAGTTTAAGGTGTTAGTGATGTTATATTCATATTTTAAGTTTAATAATGTTTGTAGTTGTTGGTGCATATGTTTAGCTAGTTTGTGTGTGGGGGCGTTGGTATTATTTATTATTGGCCTTATTGGTGCTTCTGGTTTATGTATTTTTATTTTTGCATTCAATTTAGGCGCTTGTGGGTTCATTTGGTGTGTGTGTTTTCTAGTTTCTGGTTTTATTACATTCTTACATGCTTTTAATGTGTTTTCCATTAATTTCTGGAACTTCGATGTAGGATTTGTTTTTAGTTCGATAATATTATTATTATCGATAAATTGTTTAACTTTATTATCTATGTCTTTTTTGTAAATAATTACTAATGTTTTTCCTTTGTCTGCTTCGGCTATAGTTGCGTGATTTTGTGTTAGTTTTTGTTTTATTTGTTTGGTAGTGTATAGTTGTTCCTTATTTTGTTTATTATTTGTTTTTTGATTAGCTAAGATTTGTTTTAGGTTGTTTGTTGCTAAGTATCTGATTGCTTCTTGTTGTTTGCTGTCTTTTATTTGTCGTATTGCATTTTCTGTTTCATAAACAATTTGTTTTACGCACATTTTAGGTGGTATTTCTATATTGTATTTAATACCTTCGTTTAATATGTCCTCCTCATTTTTGGTGAATTGTATATTTGTCAAGTTATGTGTGCGTGGGTAGAAAGTTTGTTTTTTATGTGGTTGTGTATCATTAAGAGTTTGTTTGTTTATTTTTCTTTTTAAGTTTGGCATAGTGTTCTTTCGTCTCTTCATTTAGCGTTCTGTTTATGTTGTTTTCTAGTAGTTGCCAGTTGGATTGCCAAAACTGAGCATTTTTAAGTGAATTTCATATAATTTATTATTAATTTGTTGTTTTTTGACATATAGGAATTTTAGTTCGTTATTTATTCTTAGTTTTGTTAATTGTTTTGGGGTTAGCTTTGCAGCTTGTATTGAGCCTCTTACTTTTTACTTAGCGTAATTCGGAGTAATGTTTTTGCTTTTACACGTTTGATTGAACCATATGTTCAACATAACACCCCAACACATTTTAGATCAATTTAACAAGCAAAATAAAAACTTGCAATTCACACTAAATGAAGAGGAAAATAATCAAATAACGTACCTAGACTTAAAACTAATTAACAACCATGGGCAAGTAAGAATGGAGATATTTAGAAAACCCACAACAGACACAACGATAAACAATAAATCTTGTCATCCCAAAGAACAAAAATTGGCTACATAGATTAACCATCCTACCTATGGATAACACAGCAAAAAATAAAGAATTAAATACAATTATTAACATTGCGGAAAACAATGGATACAATAAATAACTCATTACACGAATGTATCATAAACTTCAACAACAAAAAACAAGTGCTCCCATTGAAAGAAGAGAACAGAAATGGGTATCCTACACATATAACGGAAGCTACACAAGAAGAATTACGAAACTATTTAAAAATACGAACGTAAGAATAGCTTTTAAAGTAAATCATACATTAGGCAAAATACTAAACCACAAACAAAACATAAATTCTTACGAACAAAGTGGCATATACAAGTTGACTTGCCAGGAGTGCCAACAAGTGTATATAGGTCAAACAGGCAGAAAATTAGTAACACGCTATAATGAACATATAAGAAGTATAAGATTCAATAAAAATGACTCCGCCTATGCTCAACATATCCTAAATAGACAACATCAATACGGCCCAATTTCGCAAGTCATGGAACTGATCGAAGTAGCAAAGAAAGGTAAATTAATGAATATAAAGGAAGAATACCAAATTTACCGCCACTATAAGGATAATAAATTAATAGACGAGCAGAAACAGGCAAAAGAGATCAATAACCAGAACAGCATGTTTGACCTCATTACTACTTGTATAAACACACCCCCGACCACGTCATAACACACAAGGCTTTAAATAACACCAGCGTAGGAATTCCCACTGCAGTACACAACACACAGCACATAGGAAACATCTAACCATAAGGTAAGCAAGGATCAAATACAACACTAAACAAAAAAATATATAATAATATATAAAACCTAATGTAATACAATATCTTTGCAGCCATACAACCTCAAGCTGACATCTCCCATCTTCGGGATGAATTAACAAGGAGGAGCTTAGCATTTTACATCAAATGTTTTAAATATTTTAACATTAGCGTTTTAACTTAAAAACAGTTTCGGATGGAAAGTGAGAATTGATAGTGTACTCAACTATCCTAGCAAGTGTTGTGCTTTTACACGTGAACATATTGTAGCAGCGTCCACACAACAAACATAACTGTGAACATCATAAACAACGACAGTGTTTTCATAATTGTAGTAAGTGCCTCTGCTGATGGTTGTGTCAAACCGAAACATGTAAGGCAGAAGTGATAAAGAAGTGACCTACAAATTGTTACACTCGACGGACTTTCTATTAACTTTGTATTTGTAGACAGTTAAAGATGAGAGGAACTAGTGTCATATAAATCAGTTTCCTACTGTATCCCACAGTGTTGTCATTTCACGTGGCAATATGTATTGAGAGTCATTAGTTTCTCTAGTATGTCTGAATGCACGACTTTTGAATCATTTTGTATGTGAATTTACGTAGGTGAGTCAAATGAAAACCTAAAACTGAGATGAAAATTCGAAATATCGCACCATTGTCCTATAAGTTAGCAGACATGTTACCAATGCTATAAAGAGTATCCTATAGGTGTCAGTATAATGCAGAAGAACAGAACGCCATCACATTGCCGGTTTGAAGATGGCTGCTCCAATATGTACATGCACGAAAGAACAACAACATTCTGTAATTGCGTGCACTACCACCAACTGGAAACAAAGAGAACGAGCAAGGAATGGCATCGTTCCTCATCACCCAAACCCAAGAAGTTCTGGACACAGCCATCTGCAGGGAAGATTATGCTGACTCTCTTTTGGGATGAACGAGGCATACTCTTGGAGCACTACACGCCTTGGGGGAACACTATCACCAGTGCCTTATATTCAGATCTCTTGAAGAATCATCTTCGACCTGCAGTTAGATCAGAGGGATGTGGAATTTTGACTAGAGATGTCCTTTTGCAACATGACAATGCTCGGCTCCATATTGCCCGTGCAACAGTTGCAACAATCCAAGACTTTCACTTTGAGTGTCTTCCACATCTGCCATACTCACCAGACCTAGCCCCAAAGTGATTACCACGTTTGGGCCACTCAAAGAGGTGATCGGAGGGAAGAAGTTCCGTTCTGATGAAAAGGTACAGCAGGCGGTGCATGAGTGGTTGTGCAGACAACCACAAGAATTTTTTTCTAGAGGAATCCATACACTTTGTAAATGCTGGAGGGTCTGTATTGAATGAAATGGAGACTATGTAGAAAAATGACATAGTTGTGTACCGCTTTCATTCAATAAATTAAATATAAAAAAAAATTTACGATTTTCATTTGACTCACCCTCGTAACATTGTGCCACGTTGAGTTGAGTGAGGGGAGGGTTGCGTTGCCTGGTATGCACACCTCGCATTCGTTTCAAATATTGAGACACCCTCGTCACACCTTCTGGTACATTTGCTCCTCTGACACTGAAGGCTGATGTCACCAAGATGTCACTTCAGAGTTCCCAAAAAGTGACTACACTTATGAACTAACTGTGAAATTCTTTGAGAGAGCTCCAGAACAGTTCAGTGCAGAAGCATCGTTAAGTAATGTGTGATGTGAGTCATGAGTCAGTTTTCAGTTCAGTTTAGTGATGAGATGAGAAAAGTAGTGGTGAGTAAAATGAGTGAGCAGTGGCATTGTGGTCATAGTGAGTGGACAAAGAACTGACCTTAAGAGCATAAGTGCTTATGGTGGGACAGTAACTGGTCCAAGTGGCAATAAACATTACAGTTGGCATAGTAGCGTTGGAATGTTAATGATACTTCGTGACATTCACGTTGAACTGGAAAACCCCAAGTCAGAATAAAATTTGAATGAAACCCTTCTGAGATGAATACATTCTCACTCCATTTTATGTTGATGGGTAAATAAATAAATAAAGTGAACATTGTTTGTTTCATCAGGCCCAGTTGATTGGTCGTCTTGTGTCTTCTTCGCCTGCAGATCGACCATCTGCCGATGAGCTTCAGTTGATGCTTGTGCCACTAATAAAGGAAACAAATGACATTGCTGAATGTGTAGACAGTAAAAATAAGACAATTCAACACCTGCTTGCAGTAATAAAGAAGCAGGATCGTGAGCTTGAGGAGCTGCGGCAGAAGCTTCAAGAACTGCAGACTATAACAGCAGGAAAGTGATGTCTGCTTTCCATTAGATTGACAAGACTGGGTATTTCACAGTGTATGTAGCATGGAACCTGAATTGTCATTTCAACTCAGGTGTGGAAGCCTGTGTACCACAAAATATTGTATTAAGTGAGGATACGTCTTTCATATACTGGTCTTGTAATTTGTTGTATTTCATGTGTACTTAAGAGACCACAGTTTTATTCCTGTCGTATGATTTTTATTTGTTATTTGCATTCATTTGCCTAGTAAGTTGTGTGTTTATAATACCAGGTATCCATAAATTAAACACAATTTGAAGTACATTTGACTTGCCGAATGATTTTCTGTATATGATTTATTCTGTCTACAGTAACTACCCGTGCATTTTCAATCAGGAAGCCACCAAGTAGTGACTATTAACAGCAGCTAATTATTTATGGTATGAGTGCTGAAGTATGTGTGTGCTTCAGTGTGGGATTACAGGCTTTCCTGTTAGATACTCTGATCATATTGTGTTAATGTTTGGTTCCTTGGTTACATGGTAGTATGACAGGATAATTGGAAGAGGTAACTTTATGGTATCTGTAGCGAGACTGTTGACCTCAAACAAAAGCAAAAGATCATTTTGGACAGGAAACATAAGACCAATATAAGCAAAATTGGGATCAATTTCCTTCAAGTGCAACAGTGTTTTTAATAATAAAATAGAGCCTTTAGATGTTTTGGCCAGTGATAACCATCATCAGAAGATGACCAACACTTCAAAGGAGATTCTTTATGTGTATTACATGTACCAAGATTTCTTGATGGAAATCAATCCTGATTTTAATTATATGCTACAGAGTGCAACAGCTGAAGATAATGTCTATCATAAAAAATAAGTATCAGACCATTTACATACATGGACTTTTCTGTAACCTACCTAAGACAGCGGTGGAAAATGTTAATGAATAAATTCAAAGATTTTTCCACTCAGCACAGGTATGTAAATAAGAGGGTTTACTGACCCCTTGAAGACAGATAAATTATGAAGGTTATACCGAAAGTCATGAGCAACTTTTTTTGCACGCAACCTGGGAACAGCAGGCGAAAGAGAATACGGTGGTAAGTGGAACGAGCTGTTGTGTTAACCTAGAGCAGCAATGGCCAACTGGCGGCCCGTGGGCTGCATCCGGCCCGCGACTTGATTTACACTGGACCCCTGCCAAGTCTCAGGTTTATTTTCAAAAATCTTAACTTCACAGCTGTAATGGCATAGAATTCAGTTTTTAATAGGATGTTTCATTAGCTTACAGCATTTTGCAATTGACTGTATACATTCTTACCAAGTTGGACAGTTCGAACTGTTTTCTAATAACTGTGTTCATGTCATGGAAATTCCAAGTTCCCCAACCCTACTTCTGTAGGGAGATGACACTGAAGGGAAGACTGTAGTGGTGAAGGATTTATGACACCTTCAAAATAGTAACCATTCCATGCTTGCTCGTGGGGATGGGATGTTTACCGTTTCTCTCAGCATCCTGGCCTTTGTTAAGTGCCAGTTTTAGCAGAAATGTCTCCCAGTTAGTGCGATTTTAGAAAGTGAAGAGTGATTACGGAGTGTGAGTGTAGAATTGTTTTTCAATTAAAATTGTGTTTGCAGTTATTGTAAGTGATACAGCATGTCAAATAGTATATTGAGAAAAGTTGATAGTGAAAACAGGGCATTCAAATCTGAGTGGGAACATGACTATTTTTTTATATTAAATAAAGACCACAAGCAACAGTGTTTAGTATGTTTTCAAGTGCTAGCAGTTTTAAAGGAGTACAACCTAAAGAGGCATTACACGACAAATCATAAACAGAAGTTCGGAAAACACTCTTGTGAATCAAGGAAAGTAGTCTGCGATCAGTTAAAGAAAAAACTTTTCCAGCAGAAATCTCTTTTTACCAATGAAACAAAACAACAAGAAGAAGCTTTGCTGGCTTCTTATTTCGTGACATATGAATTAATGAAAGCTAAAAAAGCGTTAAGTGATGGTGAATTAATTAAGAACTGTGCGATAAAGATGGCAGAAGCTTTCAATGAAAATAAGGTAGGAAACAAATTTCAAACAGTGCCCCTTTCAAAACAGACTGTTACTAGGAGGCTGGAAGATATTAGCAACCAGATATCTAATAATGTGAAAGACATTATCGCTAATTGTTCCTATTCCGCAATTGCTCTCGACGAAAGCATAGATGTTTCAGATACTAATCAGTTACTGATATTTTGTTCATGCAATTAAGGAAGATTTTACAATTTTCGAAGAGTTGTTAAAAGTGTGCTCTTTACACAGCACAACTAGAGGTGTCGATATTTTTAACGCTGTTAAGAGTGCAGTGGAGGAATTCGGTGGTTTTGAAAAATTGTCCTCCATAGTAACAGATGGCGCTAAATCAATGACAGGGACAATAAGCGGTTTTGTTGGATTTTTAAGACAGAATCAAATTACTGTACCTACCTTGCATTGTATTATACATCAGGAGGCTCTATGTGCCAAATCAATTAAACTGCCTACCTACCCACCACCTACTGTCACAAAAATTACTAATTTGATCAGAGGAGGAAATCGATCACTAACTCACAGAAAATTTCTGACCCTCTTGGAAGAAATGGATTCTGCTTACGGGGACCTGCTTCTGCACACTGAAGTAAGATGGTTAAGCCGTGGAAAATGTCTGGTACGATTCTTGAACTCCGTCATGAAATAGCAACATTCCTAAGAGAAGAGGTTGCAAATTCTGCTGAACTACAGAAGGATTTCGAAGACGTTGAATTATTGAGAAACTTGGCCTTTCTCACCAATATCACTCAACACTTGAATGTTCTGAATCTGCAATTGCAAGGCAAGAAGCAGACAATATGTCAGATGGTTGGCTTTGTTGACAGTTTCCATAAAAAGCTACATTTATTTAAGTCTGCATTGGACAAAAATAACCTTCTACATTTCCCTTGCTGTCGGAAACTCTCAGAAGAAGAAGAAGGCTTGGAGTTTAGGGACTACACTGAAATTATTGAAGATTTGTCTTCAGAGTTCGACCGACGATTTAACGATTTTGAAAGCTTTCGACCTGATATTTCTTTATTCAGTAATCCTATACATTGTGATATAGAATCTCAGCCAGGTCATCTGCAATTAGAGCTTTGTGAACTTCAATGTGACCCATCCTTAAACACATCTCAGGTTACTGGAATTGACTTTTGGAAACTGCTTTCACCAGAACGTTACCCACTGTTACGAAATTGGGCTCTCAAACTTTGCTCTGTTTTTGCAAGTACTTACATATGCGAGACAGCGTTTTCATCGCTGAAGCATGTAAAGTCTAAGAACAGGAACAGACTTTCAGATGTCGTGTTATCACATATTCTTCGAGTGGCAACCTCACAATTAGAAGTGGATTTTATATCATTGGTTTCCAGTTTTATGAAACCACAGTGCTCTCATTAAAACAGTGTGTATATGAGGATTTAGGTATAATCATTAGACCATAAAACTATGATTGAAAGTCTTTTGTGCTCATCCCTGCTGAAAGAGGAATTTGTGCTGTTTTATGGCAAGTAATTGCAAATTTCAAGGCATTTTATTTTTCTTTCTTAAATTATAATTACATTTTTCTCTGGCATATATAAAACTAAACATAAGGCGTGATCTGGCCAGTGTTTCTTTAAGAAAAAACGCTCTGGGGGTAGAAGTGATAGAAGGCAATAAAATCGATTGGTGAAATTTTCAATATTGGCTTAATATTATTGGTGCAACGTAAAATTTAAATACATAGGTTTAAATGCTCTTGTTTTTACACGGGTTGTGACTGATTCAGTTTGGGGGGCAATACTCCCCGACCACTCTTCTGAAAGAAACACTGTATCTGGCCCCTGATGGTGTTCTATAAACTAAATTTGGCCCTTGAGATGTATTAGGTTGGCCAACGCTAACCTAGAGTGTCTTGTGACGTCAATAGCTTGCATCACGTGACCAGTATCACTCCTAACAAAATGGCCGACAACGATATGTCGTTTCGCCAACGTGCTGTCATCAAATTTCTTGTGAAAGAGGAAATCCCTGCTGCAGAAATTCACCAGAGACTTCAGCGTGCTTATGGAAGTGTGTGCATGGGTGCGAGCAGTGTTCGAAGATGGGCGAAACATTTTAACACTTTGCGGACTGGCAATTTAAATATTTAAATCACCCTGGGGACCGGCATTTTTAAACCTACTACCTTAACTTGTGCGCTGTTCACTTTAAAAATTAATATAAAATCTCCTAATTAATTTTATGAACTAAAATTTTTGGAGAACACTTACCAATGCTCCTTAGAAGTGCTTGAGAGTGTGATATTTCTGGAAACATTCCCCTTTGTAAAGTGGCATTACACAGAACTTGCACATGTAGACAGTCATACTCCTTTTGTCGTGTACTGTGCAAACACTGCATCCCTTTGGCATGTTCACTCTTCACAATTTTCACAAGGGTATGTTTCCGCATATCACCCGAGAGTCGCCCAGGGGGGTCAAAATGAGGCCTGCGTGGGGTGGTAGTAGATGGCCCCGGTCATACTAAGACTGTGTCTGCTGCCCGTTCTGCCGCCACCGTGTGGTCTGTAGCCCAGGCTTTTGCCACATTCAGCAGAAATGCCTTGTATTTCAATTTTGAATGAGGGTTTAGATTTTTGAAAACCAAAAATGAATTGAAAATGGCACAATTTATAAGCCACAAGGCCAGGGCTTGAGGTGGGGCGGGATGCGGCGGGATGGCATCCCCGTTCTTTTCTAAATGGCTTAAAAGCATCCCGTTACTTCTTTGGCAGTAAATGGAATGTACAATACCCAGGGCTTGAGGTGGGGTGGGATGTGGCGGGATGGCATCCCGGTTCTATTTTCATTTCACCTCAAGCACTGCACAAAGCAACTTTCTTTGTCCAATTTACTGTTTTCCGAGGAAGAGAATAATAGGCCAAATCGTGAAACTCATGTTCTCAAAATACTGTCATTCTCAGTCACATATACAAGAAAATATGAGCAAAGCAAAACGATGTTATTCAGCAGTACGATTAGAACGATTCAATTTACAACTAAAAACATTCATTCTATTCCGTTCCTGTCATATTTAATACTTCAGACACTTGTGTTGGGTCCGATGGAATTTGCTTCACCCCTGGATTTCCAGTAAACTGTCCCAAAGCAGGCGTTTTGTCTACTTTTCCCCATGTGGCTCTCCCCACAATGTTGCTACCCGCACTTTCATCAGAGCTACTGTCACTTTCACTGTCTGTGGCCACAATTTTTTGTTTGCCCCTGTCACACTCACTATCAGATTGTGAGTCACTATCACTAGCAGACTCACAAGGGACATCAGATAGCTCATCACAGAACAAGTCAGATATTTCTTGTTCTCCGGGAAAATGCTTGGACCTCAACCTCTTCTGACTTTGATCCATTTTGTACTAGTAACTTCCTGCCCGGTGCATGCAGCTGGAAGATGAACAAAGGCATTTTCTTTTGGAGTGAGAAAGGAAAAGAGTTGGGTAATAAACAGCGGGGTCATGTTACTGACTACGAAGCAAACATTCAAGAGGTCTGTCACGCACCAGTCATGCGTCTGCCTGGCGCCAGTGCAAGGTATAGTGTGTTTCAACATAACATGTCCTAAAGTCATAATAATATGCCACCGGTCCGCAATGTGTTAAAGATGGGAACACCAGCATCGAAGATGAGCCTCGGAGCGGTCGTCCTCTAACAGCCTCAACGGAACACAACAAGGAAAGAGTGGATGAGATCATTCAAGATGACAGGTGTGTGACTGTGGATAAAACAGCCCAAAAACTTGGAATAGGGCACAGTGCAGTACAGGAGATGACTGAGAGCTTGGGCTATAGGAAGGTTTGTGCTCATTGGGTCCCGCGGTTATTGACCAAAGACCACAAAGGTCAGTGAAAAGCCCATCACCTCAGAACTGCTGTGGAGATATCAACACAAAGGCGATGATTTTTTGCTCTGTATTGAGACAGGTGACGAAAGCTGGTTTCACCATCTCGAGCCTGAAACGAAACAGCAGAGTATGGAATGGCACCATTTGCATTCTCCATCAAAAAAGAAGGCAAAGACAGTGCCATCAGCTGCGAAGGTGATGGGCACAGTCTTCTGGGATGCAGAGGGGTTTATTCTGGCCGAATTCCTGGAACCTGGGCAAACCATGAATGCTGCTCGTTATTTCCAGATGCTGCACAAGCTCCGTCGTGCATTGCGCGATAAATGTCCAGGACAAATCATCATCATCCTGCATGACACCGCTCGCCTCACATCAGAAGCCATTGCAAAGATGGGGTGGGAAGATCTTCCACATCCCTCCTATAGCCTTGATCTGGCACCCTCCAACTACCATCTTTTCGGATTTGTGAAGGATCAGCTGCGTGGACAACGTTTTGAGACAAGGGAGGCAATTCAGAAAGCAGTGTGTCAGTGTCTTCGGATGGCTAGAATGGAATTTTCAAATTCTCAGAACACTGGGAGAAATATGTACAAAGAAGTGGCGATTATGTGGAAAAATAAAGAAAGGTCTGTAGATTGAGGTGGTGTATTTGGTTTGTCAATAATAAAGCATATTCTCCACAAAAAATTGTTGCTCATGACTTTCAGTACAACCCTCATAATTTCAAGATGGTTTAATGTTACAAAAATGCATCAGTTCTCTTACGGGCAGAGTCGTTTAAGAGTTTATTATGCAGAACAGAATAAAAATACAATAAAATTGAGACATAAGTAACTTTAGTTACAAAAATGCATCAGTTCTGTTACTGGCACAGTCTTTTAAGAGTTTATTATGCAGAATAGAATAAAAATACAATAAAACTAGATGATACATAAGTATCTTTACCATATAAAAAGCATTCTTTGTGTGGGAATGGTATCTTGAAACTTGGCAAGATGACTCCACTAGTAACGGTAATGATTAGGCTTATATGGGCCTTCTTGAGGAATTCCAAGGTAGTTGGCTTGTTTCTGGGTCAATCTGGTCAGCTTCACTCCTAAGTGATCTAAGTGTAGGGCTGCCACCTCTTCATCCAGCTGCAACACAAGCAGTTGTCAGTAAAAATGTTGACAGAGTTACAAAACTTAAAGCATTGTGGAGCTATAGTAACAATTGCTTCTGTAAATGCTTCCATCTGTTCACAGGCCAACTAACTACACAGCACATGGTCATATAAAAGTAAGGACATTACTTCAAAAAATGTATGAACATATTATAGATAATCAGTTTCTGAGATGTAGTATACTAAACTCTACCTTTTTTGGCAGCATGTGAACTCCAACTTTGTAATGCTCTGGCTTGGTCCACAGTTCTATCTGTGCCAGCACCTGGTTTGTAAAGGAGTTGCTCATCACAAAGGATGGGTGACCCATCGCACAACCAAGATTCACCAGTCGGCCCTCAGCCAGCACAATTATGTGGTTCCCATTGGACAATTTGTACCGATCTACCTGGAATTCAAATGTATTAATGACAGGATTACCAATCTGCTGTAATAATGTATCCTAAATTCTGTTAAATGTAGAAACATGATACAAAATCAACAAATACACAACTAAGAAAAAATACACTCAATGAACACACCCCCAAAGATGAATACATCAACTGGAAGACTCTTGTATTTTTTACCAAATTTCTACACACAAAGATGACCATAATTTTCTTATGTACTTCAGAAATATATAATCACATCACTCTGGGTATACAAAGGTAAAAGGTAAAAACGTAAAGTCCCTGTGCTTAACTAATTAAGCACTATGCCATGAAGACATATGGGGGAGTGGATGTATAGATCCACATTTTCTTGACCTTGGCACTAGTTAGAGGTGAGTGGTCAGCTTCACACCTCAGCACTGTGGGTATACAAAAACAAACTCGGCGGTTTTAGTCCACAAGCAAACTATACCGACTGAGCGACTGCCACTTTCGGCAAAGTTAGTGCCACGTTTAGAAGATAGAGGGTGTCGCGTGGTCAGCACAACGAATCCCCACGGCCATTAATTTCGGTTTTCTAGATCAGAGCTGCTATTTCCTTGAAGTAGCTCCTCAATTATCCTCGCAAGGCTGAGTGGACCCTGTGGGGCTGTGGGTATACATGCATCCTTAAATTGCAACTTCTTTAGGTTTCATGAAAGTAGGTGTATCTTGCCATGAGGACATTACTGGAACATGCCAATATCCAATTTTTGTGGTCATTTTGGTATACTCTTGATGTGAAGAATTAAAAAGATACAAAGAATCAGATGTCTCTGAGTAGCATGACTTTCATACTGAATCCTATATTAGTCACTTTGTTGGTTCAAAGGTTACCAAAGAACTGCAGAATAAAAAGTGCTGCTATCTTGAGGTATGTGATGTTGTGTGGTCTGATAAATGTTTACAGATGTTCCTCCAAAACACTGATAAACTTCTAAAAGAAGGCATGCCATCACATCTCAGAATATGGTATTTTTCATAGTCAACACCCTGAGGATGTTAAAGCTCACAAGTACAGAATGATATGTTATAGTTCAAGAAACAAGACAGTACTAACAAATAGCATCTTAACATGGCTGCACCTGAGGTTTGATGTTAATCTTCTCCACAGCATTCTTCTCTAGCCAGGCTACACTGATCTCACAATCAAAGTGACCAATGTTGCAAACAATGGAATCATTTCGCATGTTGAGGAAATGATCACCTGTGATTATATCCAAACAGCCTGTTGCAGTAACAAATATCTGTCCCGCTTTAGAAGCCTCTTCCATCGTTGTTACCTGTAAAAATCCAATTTCTCTATAAAGACATCACTTTAAAATTTGATAGCTCTTCTTTGAAAATATTTCCCAGGCTACTATTACATGGGAATTCAACTCCAAAGAAAAGTTGGGACTAAGCCCTTGGAAAAATCCCTAAAACATCTAAGGTATACAGGCCAGGTACAAAGTTGACATACTACATCTAGAGCAATATGCACCACTCCACTCCCTTTTGTACTGTTTATATCCATCACACACAAATTAAGCTGTTCTATATCAGAATTTATTTCATCCCCACTACAAAGCACTTGAGCTTACCCAATCCATTCCCCTCAATCTGTGTGTTCTTTTTTTCTTCTTTACTACTTGCCTGGAGAGTTTCATCTGTTATGGTGTAACCTAACCTGGGTATCTTTTTTTTTTTTTTAGCCATGTAACTCTGTATACTTCATGATGCAACTAATATTACATTGTATGTTCATCATACTGCCAGATTCTGATGTATTGAAGTCAGAAAAACGCCCTTATTTTCACACTTATGCTTCAAACTACTTGGCGTCTATGGCGCTCATCAGGTTACTTATAAAAGCGCAAACTGTACCTGACAGGAGGGTGGACAGTAACATTCTGTGACTCCGGGGGTGCTCTGTTTTAGAGGCACTGACCAATAAGGACTAAAATGAACCCGTTCCTAAAACATCAAGTAGATTCTAAATGGTCCTAACAATGGTGTATAATACTCAGAATTACTGGGCTTTTGGACTTTGTACATCATCCAGTGACTGAGGTTAGCTCTTTCTAAGCGACCCAACAGAGTAGGCATTTCCCCCTTACCTGAGGAATTCACAGACACAAAGTGATTGCAACCTGCTGCCTGAGCATAAGCAATGACAAAAAACTGGATAGATGGCAGATATTTTGCTGTCTCTCTTGCATATTGGTGCCATCTGGGCAACAGAATTCAAACTGTTAACAATGGTAAAAGTTCCTGTGCTCTAGCTCATCATACTTCGGAGCTACACATGATTGAGTACACGGTGGTGTCACTACCGTTATATCATCATTGGACCATGACAGAACAATGTGTCACACCTGGTGAAAGGATTAACAATAGGGCCTATAGCTCATACTATTTGGTAGGATTAATGAATAATGAAATTAGAAAGGATGTGGCAGGAAACAGCCATGGCATCATCTGAGGTATGATATTTACTCACATTACTTACACACCTCAGCTGTCAGATAAATTTGAGGGAAAAATTACCATATTTTTACCTTTGATAAAATTTCAACAGATGCAGACTTACTGTGGAAAATATGATTAAGTCAAATGCATTATGGCAACACGGTAAGGGGAAATTTGTTTTCTGTGAAAATTATGCAGTGGTCATAATTTTATAAAGAAGCATATTAGTCTGAATGTTCATCAAGGAATTCTATGGTTAGTTCCACAGATTTCAGTATCCATACTATGTTGCCACATTACACTGAACTGTAATCTCTTAAGTGAAAAATGTCAAATTGTACTGTGAAATATAACATTCGCAAATTTTACACATCACAACCATCATACGTGATAGTCTGAGTAACAGTGTGTAAAATATGAGTAAATATGGTACCCTCCTGGCATTTATGTGGACAGACTAACAAAATGCAAAAAAAAAAAAAAAACCACCTCTGGATAGGCACTCTCCAGGCCAGAATTTGAACCCAAGACCTCCTGAATATGAAGTGGGAATGTTACCTTCTTAAAGAGACATTTGATATATGTTCTTTCTTGCTCCTCTCAGTTTCCAGAAGAAAGGGGAAAATTTTCAAGTTGTGACATTAACCTTTATTGGTCATGCACTGCACATAGTCCAGCTGGCCAAACATTACATATTTTCAGTAGTTATCATCACCCTTGAGTTAAAATCTGACCACCAGCCCCTTGTACCAAGATTATTTTAAATTCCCTGTTCCAGGATGATAAAGGCAATAAAATATGGAATTTTCATTCATGTGTAAGGGGGGAATAAAAACTGGAAGGGTAAACAAGGCATAGAAAGACAAATCAAAAACTGTAGCACAAAACTGTTCTCATCTTCATACATGGGATTGTGTATATAACCACAATAAATGGTTTGTCTGTGAGGTGCAACATTGGCAGTTTAAATTTCTCTTAACTTTTTCAAAAAGAACTAATACATTCATAGGTGCATTAACTCATTGCATTGTATAATTCAGTGTTACTAGCAGTCTGTTATTCAGCAAAACTTGTCTATGCACAATTTTACTGAATGTGCTTAAAACACAAATTTCTCGTTTTAACCTTTAATTCAATATACATGTATCTTTCTCTGCTATTGAACAGACTTCAGCCAATGAGGCAAGTTTTAGGCCTGCCATGATCTAGACTTGGTGACAAATGATGGTGTTCTGTGTCTGTAATTCACATGTCAAAGAGACGATATAAACAGATTCCTCTCTCTGTCTCGCTCTGTCATATTGTTATTCAGTTTTTATGAAACAGACTGGAATTTCTTGTATAAACTGTACTACTGAGCTTGGCAATGAGAATGTTAGGTTCAATATTTACTTACTAGTTATAACATAAATTATATACCTCATAACCTTCCATTGCTGCCTGCAATGCAACAATGGGGTCAATCTCAGTGATGAGAACTCGGGCTCCAAATGCTCGTAGTGACTGAGCACACCCTTTTCCAACATCACCATATCCTGCCACTACAGCCACCTTACCAGCCAGCATGATATCTGTCGCTCTTCTTATGCCATCAATAAGGGATTCACGGCAACCATACAGGTTATCAAACTTGCTCTGAAAAAATTAAATACACTGCACTATTTACTAGTTAACATCTAACTGAGAAAGTATTAAACTAGCTTATCAGTATAGATGTCACTTGTTTGACATTTGTAGTTACAACTAGAATAAGGAAAAGTATAAAAATCTGTTCTGCTACCAGGTAACCACACTACCAACTGAATTTATTTTTGCCATCTTGAATAATCATAAAAGCTTTTACAACATGTTTAAAACTTAGAAATTATTTCTATAAGTATAATATAATCTCCGTCGTAAATGTAACACTATACTGTAGTTCTTGTCCCCCTTCTTTTACACTACATGTTTCGGCCGCAACCGGCCATCATCAGGTGTATTTCACTTCACGTAGCTGTCACAGTGCACTCAGTATTAACATTTAAACTCCAGATTTACAATTGTTCATTGCACTGTCGTCAATCGGCACCCGATATTCCAGAACTCCCCTTGTTGATTTTGTCAATTATGTTTAAAATCTTTATTAATATTCACACGTCGATTGCTTTAAAATTTTAAATTCTCAATTTAGCTTTAATATTTAAAATTTAAATTTAAATTTAAAATCAAAATCACAAAGATACCTGCTCTATGCTTATATGTGCTGCAGCGGCTACCTCTTCCTTTCAGCACAACTCGCGAGTTATTTTGTGCAGGTTCTCTGTGTGCGTGCCACTGCTTTCCTTTAATGATATATTACTAGCTAGCAGGCTATTACTATGTCTGTTCAGCTACCATCACTATTGTGTAAAGGTAAAGGGAAAGTTGTCCCTGTGCTCAACTAACTAAGCATTACACCATGAAGATGTATGGGGAAGTGGATGTATAGATCCATGTTTTCTTGACCTTAGTACTAGTTGCAGGTGAGTGGCCAGCTTCATACTGCGGACACTTTACGCCCAGGAAAGAGTCCCCAGTACCCATTAGATAGGAGGCTCGGTGGGCCCCAGAACCAGTCTGGATGACTTGGAGAATAGAAAATTCTTGCCCCTACTTGGGCAAATGCCAGTTTTCAGCTTTGTATTTACTCTCAACTCTCGATTATCCGGGGGTGGCTTAACCGGGGATTTTTTGAGGCTTATATGTTGTTTAATATTCATTCACTTTTGTTTCACATGGTGAGTTGTAACACTATTTTCGCACTAGTGTGAACCGAGCTCTGCATTTTTGGTCCCGTTGTGCTAACACAGTGTTCTAGGGTATGGGTGAAAGAATGCAAGGCTTTGTGGAAAGTCTGAAGGACAGATACAGTGCCCCAGTTAGTCTCTTTGTATCGATCTTCAAGTGCATTAGCAAAATGTCAGGGTGTAACAGGAAGCGTGTTTATTTATTAAGTGACAAGCTAACGTTACGTAGGCTTCATATGGATATCCGTAAAAAGGAAAATGCCGTGAAAAAGCAAACAACAATATTACATTTTTTTTAAGTGTTAAGTGTCAATATTCGTAAAAAGTGTTGGATGTTGTTGAACACTGTGACTGAAATAACTAATTCATACTTCAGTGTAATGTAAAAAAAGTATTAAATAGGCCATGAGATGACATAAAAATGAGGTTGAATAAATTTAAATACAGGTAGGCCTCTAGCATTATGAAGGTACAGTTTTACAGTACTGCTTTTAATAAAATTTGTCTTAACCAGGTTTTCAATTAATCGTGATTTCCATCACCACCATTATCCCAGATAATCGAGAGTTGAGTGTATTTTACAGCTTACTTTATTCTGTAAATGTCATAGAATATTTTAGATTTAACCAATCAGCACCTGCACTAGGAGCTAAGAACAGATTTTCAAATAATCATGAGATTTAACCCTTTTGCGCGGTGATTTAAATTCCGCTGCCGTGTCTCTCNCGAAACATACACGTCGAACCACGGCAACGGGTTAATAATTTTCCTCAGCTCCTCAAAGCTAATACTCAACTAGCACCCTTACAGCTAACTCTAGTGATAAAACCTGTAGGTCCAACATGACAAATAATACTAAACCCTGCATCTGGACATAATCCTTAACTAGTTCCCTCCACATTCCATACCTACAAACCATTTTTTCACATATATTTCACAGGGTAAATGACCTAAGCTAAACAAAATGGATATGAGATTTGGCACTTGGAATGTTCAAGTTTGTATAGGGCAGGTTTGCTCAAGGCAGTGGCAGAAGAAATCTTAAAATATAAGATAGATTTAGCAGGAGCACAGGAAGTCAGATAGGATGGAGGTGGCATCGCAACAGCAGGAGACTATACATTTTTCTATGGAAAGAGATGTGAAAATCATGAATTAGGTACAGGTTTTTTCGTACATAAGAGAACTGTGTCAGCAGTTAAGAGGGTAGAGTTTGTTAGTGATAGGATATCATATATAATACTAAACGGTCATTGGTGTGATATCATTGTTATGAATGTTCACGCCCCAACAGAAGATAAAATTGATGACATAAAGCACAGATTCTATGGAGAACTAGAACACGTATTTGATAAATTCCCGAAGTACCCTATGAAAATTCTACTAGGAGATTTCAATGCCAAAGTAGGGAGGGAAAACATTTTCAAACCAATGATTGGGAATGAGAGTTTGCATGAAATTAGTAATGATAATGGAGTTAGACTAGTAAACTTTGCCACATCAAAAACTCTTACTGTCAAAAGTACAATGTTCCCACATCGTAGCATCCATAAATTTACTCGGACATCTCCTGAGGGGAAGATACACAATCAAATGGACCATATTTTGATAGACAGGAGACGGCACTAAAGTATATTTGATGTCCAATCATTCAGAGCAGCAGGTAATGATACTGACCACTACCTGGTGGTGGCAAAGGTTAGGGAAAGACTGGCAGTGAGCAAACAAACAACACACAGAGTTCATATGGAGAGGTTCAATCTCAAGAAATTAAATGAGATAGAGGGTAAAGAACAGTTTTGTGTTGAAATCTCAAACAGGGTTGCGGCTTTGGAAAACTTGGAAACATTGTACAACATTCTGATTGGAGTTTGGGATACCCATGAAACTAGTTAGGTTGATTAGAATGTGTTTAAACGAAACGTACAGTAAAGTCCATGTAAGTAAACATTTGTCTGATAAATTTCCCCTCCAGAATGATCTAAAACAAGGAGATGCTTTATCACCACTCCTTTTCAACTCTGCTTTAGAATATGCCATTAGGAAGGCCCAGGGAAACCAGGTGGGACTGAAATTAAATGGGACACATCAGCTGTTGGCCTATGCTGATGATGTGAATCTACTGGGTGATAATGTAGATACCATAAAGAAAAACACATGAACTTTAATTGATGCAAGTAAAGAGGTTCGTCTAGAAGTAAACATCATCTCATCACCAAAATGAAGGGCAAAATCATGACATAACAATAGATAACAGATGTTTTGAAAATGTGGCACAGTTCAAATATTTGCGAACAACAATAACAGATCAAAACCTGATTCCGGAGGAAATTAAGAGGAGATTGAACTCAGGTAATGCTTGCTACCATTCAGTCCAGAACCATTTGTCTTGTCTGCTGTCCAAAAACATAAAAATTAAAATACACAAAATGTAATTTTGCCTGTGGTTCTGTATGGGTGTGAAACTTGGTCTCTGATATTATGTGAGGAACATAGACTGAGGGTGTTTGAGGAGAATATTTGGACCGAAGAGAGATGAAGTGACAGGAGGTTGGAGGAAACTGCATAATGAGGAGCTTCATAACTTGTACTCTTCTCCAAGTATAATTAGAATGGTCACGTCAAGGAGGATGAGTGGACAGGGCATGTAGCACGAACGGGGGAGACGAGGAATTCGTATAGGATATTGGTGGGAAAGACAGAAGGAAAGAGAGCACAGGGAAGACCAAGGCGTAGGTGGGTGAACAATATCAAAATGGATCTTAGAGAGATAGGATGGTATTGATTGGATTGATCTGGCTCAGGATAGGGACCAGTGGAGGGCTCTTGTGAACATGGCAATGAACCTTCGGGTTCCATAAAATGCTGGGAAATTCTTGAGTAGCTGCAGAATTTGTGTCTTCTCCAGAAGGGCCCAGCTCCATGAGTACTCGTAAGTATATTTCACAGGGAACCATCAGATTCTAGGAGATTTTTAGCCCTATACGAAAACCCCTAGCTGGAATGTATCTTCCACCTTATTGCATCAGTTCTCTGTTTTACCTAACCTCAGCACTTATTACAACATCAATATGCAATGTACAAAGAAATGTACCTTTGTAACAGAGTCATTGACATTAATGGCAGGAACTTTTAGTCTGTCCTCCTTCAACATCTTGTATAGATTGTGCACTCCTGTGGTTGTCTCCTCTGATATTCCCCTGATCCCCTCCAGGTACTGTGGATACTTTGCATGGACCAAACTTGTCAAGTCACCACCATCATCCAGAATCATATTTAGAGGCTGTAATATAACATTAACACCTTCTCTATAACACATCCACTGAATCATTAAATTATATAGCATTTCAACAACAGAAACTGCATGCTAACAGGTTTACTTTTCATGTAACACAAAATATCTTAATGTTTATAACTGTGCCCAGAATCATTTTCTATCCTCATTACTAATTCAGAGGATTTATAACTTGACAGTGAAGTCAATAATCACAACCCAGCTTCTTTAGCCTGTGACTACTTCTGATTCTACCTCACATGTACCTGTCCATCATTGAAAACTAACGTCTGCTCAATACACCAGATGTACTCTTCATCTGTCTCTCCTTTCCATGCATAAACTGGAACACCTCGTTTAGCAATTGCAGCAGCGGCATGATCTTGTGTACTGAATATATTACAGCTAGACCACTGCACCTAAACATAAAAAGAACAATTTTAATAAACAGTATCTTATTAATGATATTTTCTCTGTCATAATAGAATGTCTTGTCCAGATTATCCCAAGCTTTACCACACATCATCACCATGAACTTTGTAGGGTTAGGTCATTTAACCCTGTTCCTGTGAATCCCAAGGTTTTGGTCTTTACCACACATCACTGTGAACAGGCCAACACTGCAGTTAAGTGTGAAAGTTTAGACTGGAAGACAGTTTAATTATGCCTAAATGTACCAGTTACACTATTTACCAGCAGACTCCATGGTTTAACTAGCAAGTTACATATGTTTATCATTTCATATTTGGCTATGTCTTTACATTTCTGTAAACAAACTGGTAACAGTTCAGGTTAACTTGGATTGACCTCCTTTATGTTGGTTGTAAAGTAAAAAAAAGTAAAGTAAAGCTATCCCTGTAACAGGCTGTGAAGGCCCACGGGGTTGTGAGACGTTAAGGGTCCCACATTACCTTGACAATCGGCTCAAAGATGGCGGTAAGGTTGTCAGCCTTATGCGCTGGCCGCGCTTTACTCCCCAGGAAAATCATTTAATTAATTCCTGGTACTCATTTCTGTTAGAGGCTGAGTAAACCCCAGGGCCTAGTGCGGCTGGAAGGATTAGGTCAATTGAAAAAAAAAATCCAATTTCCTCATCGGGACTTCAACCCTCGACCTTGTAGTAAGAATAAATACAATAGAAATTCTGTGACAAATGTGGTTTTAATGAACGCGTATTAGAGGCTCAAGCATACTAAATTGTTCCAGCTTGAAATTAATTATGAATGTTAGGTTATGTGATAGAGAAACAACTTTAGAGAAAATGGAAACAGCCATTAGGAAGCTGGATTTGAGATTATCACAGTATTAACTATGAACAGTACTAACTTCTGGGACGTAACATCATGTAATCTGGCAAAGGTCAACTAACACTTCAGAAGAGTGTACTGCTTCCCATCTAGTGGATTGAAGAGTAAGCCAAGCAAAGAAACTGCTTGCTGCCCCTTCTTGGTGATTTCTTGCTTGGTTTACCCTTTTGACCCTGATGATGGAACCAGTACATTCATTTGAAATGTCAGTGTAGTCTATCAGACTACATGGAATACATTCCAGAAGACAGTAGTCTTCAGGCATTATAAATGTCTGCATTCTAGCTGAAACTTGGTATTCATGAATATTTCTCAACTTGAAAAGTTCCAAAAATGTATTAATCTTAGGTTATAATAATAAATATAAATTAATTATTTTTTTACCTCTGCTCCCAGTTCTAATAGAGTTTCTATCAGCACTGCTGTTTGGACTGTCATGTGCAGGCAGCCTCCAATTCTAGCTCCTTTAAGTGGTTGCATATTTCCATACTTCTTTCGCAAGGACATAAGGCCTGGCATTTCTTCTTCTGCAAGCATAATCTCCTTCCGCCCCCATTCCGCTTGGTTTATGTCCGCTGTAATTCACCATTAAATTCAAATTAGCGCCACAGGGATGCAAGTTCCAGCACGCTCTTTCGGCTTCCGCAGCAACTAATATGCATCAAAGGCATGCCATCTGCCATGTGAGGTTATGGTATCCTTATATAATTATGTGTCACTCTCAATACCAAAATATGAATGAATATTAAGCATTCTTTATCGCCTAGACTCACCAACTTTGTACGACGGTTTCTTCGACATCGTTTGTCAACTACTTAACTTCACTCCCACAAAGTTTTCTAGTAACAGAGAGCTCTCGCATGCTTTCAGGAGCTTTATATAGCCTTTGAGTTACGTTCTAATTTACACAAAAAGGCGGAGCAAATCTGACAAAGCTGCTCCTCATTGGCTATGGTGACCATATCAACGATATCTACCAATAGTAAAGCACATGTCACAGAGTAAGAAATATAGGGCATAATGAAAAGCACAAGGACAGCTGAACAAAACAGAAAGCGTTAAGAATTTACGATATGGCGTGGTGTTGAAGTGATGCTGTTTCGCAGCGATCTGCTATTTTTAAAAGTTCGCAAATTTGCCAGACATAAGTTCTATTCCTGGGCATGTCATTAACTACATAAAGTTACATGTTATATCTTGCATGATACAAAGTTTGTGGTATACAATTTTAGCCCACTTATTATATGCGAATTTACGCATTATGATATAGGCATTGTTATATTTTAGCGTCCTGTTACACTGATTCACGTCCATGTGTATTTGTATCAACCGTCTAACAGTGCACACAATTTCACCTTTCTCTTGGCTACATGTTTCGGCACTAATGTGCCATCTTCGGGTGTGGTTTATTTACGTCAAACCATTGCACTGTATGCCAACATGTCTCCTTTATAAAATGATTAAAATGTATACGTGTCATGTATAATAATAAAGTTTATATGTTAAAACTTTTCAAGATTTATCATCTATCTGTCGCATTTCAAATTTCGCGAGTTACGTTCCTTGTCACAAGGAAAGGACACAACATAGGACACAATATACACAAGAATATAGGAGGAACACTCCCATAGGAGAGGACTGACTAACTCTCTCTGTGAGAATGTGTTCGGAATGATATGGGTAAATTTTTTGGAGGTCAGTACTGGGGTAGGCCTATTCTGTTGATTATTGGGAACGGAGAATTTACGAATATGACTCTGTTTTTGCTTGTTAAGTGTCTACCTAAATGAACTTTCGATAACAGCAAAGATACGCTGTTGGCCAGAATTAATCAGAGATGGTTTGAGAAAAATCTACAGTTCTTCGATTTTCTGGAGTTGTGAAGCCTTCTTGCATCGACAGAAGTGAATTCTGTCCTTGATAAGGGCCTGGCTGGCACTTTGAACAATTTTAGAGATTCGTCGGCTATTGAAGGGAGTTTTTACGGACAACCATTTGGGGACGATGCTAGCCAAAACCCTCAACCATTTAATTTTCCTTATGGGATGCAAAAGTGTTCGCCTTTTCTTTGCAATTTAGGGCCCAGGTCTGGTCCGTGTTTCAAATTGGTAAGATGCGTTCTGCCTGTTGCTTTAATCCTTCGGTTGATTTCCAGAGTCAATATTCGGTCTCAGCTGTCGGTGCTAAGCTTCGAAGGTGTCAGAAATATATATATATATATTTTTGTTATTTTATTTGGTATTTTGATTTTCCAGCCTCTTACTTATATCTGCGTCTTTCCTCGGGATGCCGACTCATCTGCCATCTTCTTCGGAGTTTTCGTTTTTCTTTAATTTGGTCCTTGACTTCCCATGGGTATTCCGAATATTTAGCTTGAGGTTTTGTCCTCTGGTGTTGCCCTCAAATGTGCCTTTTTCATTAAGTCATTGAATTCTACAATAGCTTCTTCGATGTCTTTTACAGATTTGAGTGGGATATTAAGTCGTAAATTGGTTTTGATGCGAGTTCTGAACGCTTCCCAGTTTTTTGGCTGGTGTGCAGTTTTGGTGAGTTATAATATCTATACAACCACTTTATTACAACCGTCACAACACGGTTGTTGTTTACATTCCCTACAGAACGGACAATACTTCGTAAGATGAGGCACCGACTAAATAATTAACATTAACTTACTACATCTACATCACGAGCCTCCTATAGAATTTTATATACAAAATATAGAATTTCCAATTTTTCCGTGGAAACATAACAAAATCACAAAACCAACGACTGACTCGTTGATATAAAACATCAATCAAAGAATTTTATACTTGTTCTATATCATAACTTCTGTTTCATATAATTTAATTCATTGTATTTTTATGTCAAGTGTTTTATATACAGGAATACTATAAATATTCATTCATTTTTAAAACGCTATATTTTCCAAAGTATTATACATACAAAATGATTGATATATAAAAAGAACCGCAATCTCACCAGGTTTGTATTACATACACCAGTTGGCCGGCGCCTGGAATTTTGCGTCACAATACAGGAAGCATTGGAGGATGAAGATTTCGCCGCTAAGTTGATATTCAGCGATGAAGCAACATTCCATTTATCCTGGAAGGTTAATCGTCACAATGTGAGATTGTGGGGCACTGAAAATCCTCGTGCAATTGTACCACTTGAAAGAGATTCACTAAAGCTGAATGTTTTCTGTGCAATATCACAGACAAAGCTGTATGGGCCGTTTTTCTTTTGTGAGAAAACTGTGACTGGTACATCTTACCTAGATATGTTGCAGTTATGGTTATTTCCACAACTGGCTGCTGATTCCGGGGATTTTATCATCCAACAAGACAGGGCACCCCCTCATTGGAACATCAATGTTCGTCGCTACCTAAACAATGAACTTCGGCATCGCTGGATTGGGCGTGTTGGTGAGGATGACGTAGCTCTCTTCACTTGCCCCCCCAGATCACCTGATCTAACGCCTTGTGACTTCTTCCTTTGGGGGTATATTAAGGATCGTGGTTACGTACCCCCACTGCCAAGAACACTAGTAGAGCTGAGGGAACGCATCGATGCTGCAGTGATGACCATTGACAGGATGATGCTACAAAATGTGTGGAACGAGCTCGACTATCGCCTGGACGTGTGTCGTGTGACTCAAGGGGCACACATAGAACATTTGTAGAGTGTGAAGAAAACTTGTTGAGTTTACGATTCTTTTTATATATGAATCATTTTGTATATATAATGCTTTGGAAGATATAGCGTTTTAAAAACGAATGAATTATTTATAGTATCCCTATATTTCATAATATTGTATCCAATTTTAAGGGTAATGGTACTGCGGTTCAGCGGTGTATATATGTTAATCGTGTGTTTGCCTGATGATGGCTATTAATTAGCTGAAACATGTAGGAGAGCCGAAATCCAGGCACTGATCTTGATATTAGTTGTGTTGTGACGGTTGTAATAAAGTGGTGTACTCGTATATTGTAACACAACAGGTTGCATGAAATGATAATTATAATATGTATTATTGAGATGAGTAATCCGATTCTATCTCTAAGTGGTAGATTGTGTCTTATGCATAAGGAGTTATGCTATAGCCATTTAAAGATAAATAAGTCTAATAAATCTGGAGTTTTCTGATGTCTTTTGGCCAATCAATTGGTCCACCATTGGACAGTATGTATAGTCACTTTTCTTGTATTGTTTGGTATAGTTTTCGATTGATTAATCGGGATTCCCAGTATTGGCGTTTCGCATTGAAATCACCTCCAACCACAAATCTACGTCCTACTCAGTTAAAGAAGGCACTGTATTGTTCCTCTTTAATTGCATGGTGTGGGGAGCAGAAGATGGTTGAGATGGCCGAATTTCCATCCCAGTCTTCGAAGCTTATATTCGTTGCCTGAATATGGTCCGTATCATACTTGACAAGTTCGTGATGATTTGTCTTTTCTTGTGATTGTTACAGAACATACATGGGCTTTCCCATCCTGATAGTTGGTACCGTATGTGGTATAGGTTGAGATATTTAAGTAGTTTCGTTCCGTAAAATGGGTGTCGGACACCAAGGGAATGTTTATTTTCTGGATGTTGATAAATACTTCTACATCTTTCATGCGTTGGTTCAGCTCGTTTGCATTCCACGTCGCTATGTTGTATACGCGTATGTCATTTTGGGTCGTCCTTCAGTTTTCTATTGTGCTGCAGGGCTTACGTTCTCTTGTTCCGGCATATTTGTAATATGAGTACTTACTCTTGTTCGGGTTAAGAAAATCTTGTGCATATAATTATTTGGTAGACTTTGCAGCCTCTGTAGCTAGCCATATGCGATTCCCCACAATGTAGGCATGTTGCTGGTTGTGTTGTTGGTATATTTTTTGTTTAGTACTATGTTATTTTCCACAGTTCACGCATATTGGTCTGTTTGCGCAGTATTCCTTGGTATGGAAGCACGCTTGGCATCCCTTTCATTGTATATCATTTTGCTTTGGTGAGAGGGTTCAATTTGGTTCCTGGAACCTGGGCAAACCATCAATGCTGCTCGTTATGTCCAGACGTTGCACAAGCTCCGTCGTGCATTGTGTGATAAACGTCCGGGACGAAACATCATCATCCTGCATGACAACGCTCGCCCCCACGCCTCTCGCCTCACATTGGAAGCAATTGCAAAAATGGGGTGGGAAGTTCTTCCACACCCCTCCTATAGCCTCCCGCTATCATCTCTTCGGGTTTGTGAAGGATCAGCTGCGTGGACGTTTAGAGACAAGGGAGGCAATTCAGAAAGCAGTGCGTCAGTGTCTTTGTATGGCTGGAACGGAATTTTACAGAAGGAATTTTCGAACTCCCAGAACGTTGGGAGAAATGTGTGTACAAAGAAGTGGCGATTATGTGGAAAAATAAAGGAAGGACTGTAGATTGAGGTGATGTATTTGGTTTGGCAATAATAAAGCATTTTACTTACTCATGGAGCTGAGCCCTTCTGGAGGAGCCGCCAATTCTGCAGCTACTCAAGAATTTCCCAGCATTTTATGGAACCCGAAGGTTCTTTACCGTTTACACAAGAGCCCTCCACTGGTCCCTATCCTGAGCCAGGTCTATCCAATCCGTACCATCCAATCCTATCTCTCTAACATTCATTCCATTATTGTCCAATCACGCACGCCTGGGTCTTCCCAGTGGTCTCTTTCCTTCTGGCTTTCCCACCAATATCATATACACATTCCTTGTCTCCCTCATTCGTGCTACATGACCTGCCCACTTCATCCTCCTTGACTTGATCTTTCTAATTATACTTGGAGAAGAGTACAAGTTATGAAGCTCCTCATTATGCAGTTTTCTCCAACCTCATGTCACTTCATTTCTCTTCGGTCCAAATATCCTCCTCAACACCCTGTTCTCAAACACCCTCAGTCTATGTTCCTCCCATAATGTCAGAGACTAAGTTTTACACCCATAAAGAACCACAGGCAAAATTGTAGTTTTGTATGTTGTAATTTTTATGTTTTTGGACAACAGACGAGAAGACAAAAGGTTCTGGACTGAATGGTAGCAAGCATTACCCGAGTTCAATCGCCTCTTAATTTCCTCCTGATTCAGGTTTCGATCTGTTATCGTTCCCAAATATCTGAACTGTGCCACATTTTCAAAACATCTGTTTCCTATTTTATGACATAATTTTGCCCTGCATTTTGGTGACGAGAAAATAACCAGTACTTAGTTTTCTCTGTGTTTACTTCTAGACCAATTTCTTTACTTGCGTCAATTAAAGTTTGTGTTTTTCTTTATGGTATCTACATAAAAAATTGAAAAATTTTAAAATTCAGTTGACAACATTCTTATTGCAAAACTCTTTTTATACGTGTGATGAATTCTTTGGTAACAAATATGCTTAGAAATAAGGATAATAACATAAACAATTTGAATATTGCATAATTTTATGTATAGTGATGTAAGACTGTTTTTTTTTATATAAATTTAACACATGTTTTTTATCTGTTTTAATGATTGTAAACTGACTCTCGCTTGCTGCTCAGCCTGCTTCTATTCCGTTCGCTGTTGCTAGGGTCGCTCGCCACGTCACTACTGTGACGTGGCGTATGGCCTAGCAAAGCTGTTCGGAGTTGTTGGCTGCTGCCTAGCAACCGCGATATCCCTTGGTGACGTCACCGCTGTTGACTCTCGTTGCATAGCTACCAGGTTACGGGGACTCGGCTAACTTCGGCTCCGCTCGGCTAACTTCTGCTCCGCTCGGGACGTCACCGCGGGGAGAGTGGCGGGGTGGTGACTCGCCTATTATTAGTAATGAGAGCGCTACGTTACCGCCACGTGCCGTTGGGGAGGTAGGGGTCCTCCATTGCGCAACATGTCACAATATTTATATTCGTATTGTACTATATTAACTATGTGACTGGTTCTATATCTATGTATATGGATTTATGGAATATACAAGGAATGAATGAATGAATTAACACCCAGTAGATTCACATCATCAGCATAGGCCAACAGCTGATGTGTCCCGTTTAATTTCAGTCCAACCTGGTTTCTCTGGACCGTCCTAATTGCACATTCTAAGGCAAAGTTGAAAAGGAGTGGCGATAAAGCATCTCCTTGTTTTAGACCATTCTGGATAGGAAATTTATCAGACAAATGTTTACCTACACGGACTTTACTATACGTTTCGTTTAAACACATTTTAATCAACCTAACTTGTTTCATGGGTATCCCAAACTCTATTAGAATATTGTACAACACTTCTCTCCTAACAATAAAGCATGTTACTTTACAAAAAAAATGTTGCTCCTGACTTTCAGTACGACCCTCATATTCTTTGTTTTATGGATGCTGCGAATCTTGCGAAAAGCTCGTTTATGCAGTCAGAGAGAATTACTTCACGACTGGCGGTTTACCGCCAATCAGTTCGCCTTGGCTACAAGCAACACTTGTCATATTCCTTATGTATCATACTCTCTGGTGAGAGGATGGGTCTGTCGTTTTGAAATTCCTTCTAGTCTTTACCAGCTCAGTCATTCTCATCATTCTCAGGTCCGAGACCCGAGGGACTCATGACCACATTTTACTGTCTCAGATTCGAGACTCTCCCAAGTTGGAGGGCCAGGTCCCCATATTTATATCCTCCACGATCAGGTTGGCCCGGTTATACACCCAGGCACTCTTTCCCTTTTCGTCGCCTCCTATGTCTTACGGTGGAAATACTCGACCCCTCTTCCACACGGGATGGGCAATTGTTTGTGTTGCTGCGTGTTAATTAGACGTTGCTTGGTAACAATTAACACTGAACTATCACCAGTTTCTATGTTCACGTCTTTATCATTCGAGCTCCATATAGCGAATGCCAGTCGTATTTTCATAATACTGAAGAAACAGAATATGGATACTTCGTAAGGAATGAAAAATTTCAATGGACTGCACCCAACCCGACGTCCATAAGACTTTAAATATCTGCTGGTAGAAATAATCCGTGACGTTTTTCAACTCCTGATGTGATCCGTGACGTCCGTGACACCGTTCCGCGGATAGTCATATGCGGTCATATGATCACAGACATTTCAGTTGTGTGGTAGAGATAAGAACGATAAAAGGTTGGGCACGTTGAAACGAAGGCTTTAGGAGTATAGGGTCTGTTTAGTTCAGATTACAAAACTAAACAAAAATGATTGGTTGTATATTCAATATCGACGGTGGATATTTGGAAGGCCTTTGTAGAGGCTTTAAGTGTGGTATTTTGAAGCAGGCGGACTATCTAAACCTTGTGCAGTGTGAAACTTTAGAAGGTGAGAAAATATGTACAGTTGTCATGATAAGTCATACTATTAATCATCTCACAAATTAATATTAAAAAATCTTTCTGTAGTTTATTTCTTGTTGTGTATTACATGTACCTAACGATCATCAGGTGACATACTGAGATCAGCCAAATTTGTATGGACCAAGTACAACTTTCTTAAAATACGGAGATATGTATACAATGTAATAAATTAGGTCGAATCGTACGTAATATTAAGAAGACATGAATATAATGATGTCAGTATTTATGTAAATATAAGTATGGTCTAATGTGTGAACTTAGGATTTATTTACTTGACAATATTTTTGTGTTAGTTGGCAAGTTAAGTTGGCCACCTTTGGTTAAACCAAATTAAGTTACGACTTCTAGTTGTTAAGCACAGGGACAACTTTATCATTAGTTGTGTGATGGGTAATTGTAATCTCTCTGGCGTTCTTCTCTTGTTACGTACCCAGAGTTGATCTGAAAAATTTTATGAAGTTTGTCAAGTTTTAGTGAGTTGTACAGTTAGATTAATACTGGGGTTAAGGGCGGAATTTTGCTGATTTATATACAGGAAAATGTGTTTATGAAGGCAGGTGCTGATGTATTGATGTAGTACAATGTAGGTCTGTGAAGACTGACCTTAAAATTATGGTTTTGCATATTGAATGGTGTTTTAGAAACTGTAGTCAGATTGATCATGTATTATGTCTGTGGTTTCTTGGATTGGAGTGTTTGTATATGTATTTTCAATATTGAAAGAACACAATTTTGTATGCAGATTGGTTTTGGTTTCTTGTAGATCTGTAATAAATTTTCAGAAATCTTAATGATAAAGTCACTAATGAGTGAATGTATGATTTCAGGAGACTGGTTATATGTTAGGATATCTTGTAGATGGGGGCATAATGTCATTTTAAAATTGTTCAGATTGAATGATTTAGTGTATGAATATTTGTTCATCTGCTTATGTTATAGGCTTTTGGGTTATAAAATTTCCATTTTTTTTATTTATAGTATTGCCTTGTATGTTAATACTACTATATTGTGTTGAAATCTCAAATAGGTTTGAATCTTTGGAAAACTTAGGCACTGAGGTGGATATTAATAGAGCCTGGGAAACTATTAGGGAGGCCGCACACCAACTGCGTCAAGACAAGCATCAAGACATGAGACAAAAGACACAGTCTTGCTTCATTCGTGATTCATCAGCATCATCACTCAGACCAGTGTGCAGCGGTTTTCATAATCTCATTCATTTCAACTGTGCTCCTTTCTTTGCATCATGTCTTGACTGTTACATTTCTTGATGCATGCCGATGTGTGGCCTACCTTAGAGAGAATATAAAAATTTCAGCCAAAGAAGGTCTGGGTTAATATGAATTGAAGAAGCATAAGCAATGGTTTGATGAAGGATGCTCAGAATTATGAAAACAAAGGAAACAAGCCAAATTGAAATGCTTACAGGAACCAAGCGAAATAGATGGGGATAATCTGAACAATATAAGATGTGAAATCAGCGGGCATTTCAGGAATAGAAAGAGGGAATATCTCAGACAAAATTGATGAGCTTACAACAGACATTAAGAACAAGAACATTAGAGACCCGTATAGAGGAGTAAATGACTTTAAGAGGGGTTACCAATCTAGAAGTAACTTGGTGAAGGATGAGAATGGTGATCTGCTTGCAGATTCTCACAACATTTTGAATAGGTGGAAGAACTATTCCTCTCAGGAGCCGTGATAGTGCAGTCAGTATAGCGATTGGCTGCAGGCTGGACGACTGAGGGTTTGGAGTTCAAGTCCTGAAGGGGGCAAGAACTTTCTCTTCTCCAAGTCATCCAGACTGGCTCTAGGGTCCACCCAGGGCCTCTTTACCTGGGGGTAAAGTGGCAGGGGTGTGATGCTGACCTCCAGCTAGTGCCAAAGTCAAGAAAATGTGGATCTTTACATCCACTCCCCCATACGCCTTCATGGAATAATGCTTAATTAGTTAAGCACAGAGACAACTTTACCTTATTACTCCTCTCAGTTATTGAATTTACATAGGGTCAGCGATGTTAGGCAGACAGAAATCCATACAGCTGTGCTATTAGTACTTGATCCTAGCCCTTTTGAGGTTGAAATTGCTATTGCAAAGCTGAAAAGGTATAAATTGCCAGGTAGTGATCAAATTCTAGCAGAATTGATTCAAGCAGGAGGCGAAATATAATGTTCTAAGATCCATAAGCTGATTAATTCTATTTAGAATAAGGAAGAATCGCCTGATCAGCGGAAGGAGTCTATTATTGTACCAGTTCACAAGAAGGGCGATATCACGGCTATCAACTTCATACAAAATTTTAGCCAATATTCTTCTCTCAGGGTTAAGTCCATGTATAGATTAAATTATTGGGGATCATCAGTGTGGGTTTCAACGTAACAGATCAACTCCTGTTCACATCTTTTGCATTTGTTAGATATTGGAGAAGAAATTGGACCTCAAGAAAGCCTATGATTTGGTTAGGAGGGAAGTATTATACAATATTCTGATAGAGTTTGGGGTACCCATGGAACTAGTTAGGCTGATTAAAATGTGTGTAAACAAAATGTACAGTAAATTTCATATAGGTAAACATTTGTCCGATAATTTTACTATCCAGGATGTTCTAAAACAAAGAGATACTTTAGTGCCATTGCTTTTCACCTTTGCTTTAGAATATGTTCTGTATTTATATGAAACTAGGTCTCTGACAACAGGGGGAGGAATATAGACTGAGGGTGTTGAGGAGGATATTTGGACTGAAGTGAGATGAAGTGACAGGAGATTGGAGAAAACTACATAATGAGGAGCTTCATAACTTGTACTCTTCTCCAAGTCTAATTAGAATGATCAAGTCAAGGAGCATGAGATGGGCAGGGCTTGTAGCATGAATTTGGGGAGGAATGCGTGTAGGATATTGGTGGGAAAGCTAGATGGAAAGAGACCACTGGGAAGACCAAGGCACTGATGGGTGGACAATATTAAAGTTGATCTTAGAGAGTTAGGATGGGATTGCATGGATTGGATTGATCTGGCATAAGATATGGACCAGTAGAGGACTCTTGTAAACATGGTACTGGACCTTTGGGTTCCATAAAATGCTGGGAATTTCTTGAGTAGGTGCACAATTGGTAGCTTCCCAAGAAGGACTCAGCTCCATGAGTGAGTGAGTGAGTGAGGGCCTGATGATGACTTGTTATGGTTGAAACATGGAGTGTATATAAGTAAAGTTGTTCCTGTGCATAATTAATGAAGCACTGTGCCACCAAGACATAAAGGTAGAGGGGGTATAACTTCACAGTTTCTAACTTCAGCACTAGATGAAATTGAGTGGTCAGCTTCATGCCCATGCCATCTTGCTCTTGTTGAAAGAGCCTGCAATACCTCTCAGATAGGAGGCTTGATGATCTACGGAGCATACAAAATTTGGATGTGTTGACAAATTTTAGTAAAATTCCATAACTTGAGATTTCATGACCATCCATCCAGTGCTTCTTGTGTCATTACATGTGGACAGGTCGAAAAACCAGACATAACGAAGCCAAAAGTATGTTTTTGTAACTTTTTCTTGGAAACTTGCCAAAAATGTTAGACATATTTTCAGTTGAATAGAATATGTGCTTGCATAGAGTTGAAATAAACAATAAAAACTCCAGTCATAATGCATTTTCAAACTGGGGAATTATAAAGCACGGTGTTCCACAAGGATCAATTTTAGGTCCCTTACTTTTTCTTCTCTACATAAATGATCTATCTAAAACCATCAACAATAAATCTAAACCAATTCTATATGCAGATGACACTAGTATAATATTTAAGAACTCTAAATTTGAAAACTTTAAAAATGACATAAATATTGTATTTGAAGCCTTAAACAGATGGTTCGAAGCCAATTTACTCTCATTAAATTTTGATAAAACCCATTACATATCATTCACAACTAAAAACAACCACCAAATTGATCTGGACATCAGTTATGCCAACAAATTAATCTGTAAAGTACTTGATACAAAATTCCTTGGAATACATGTAGACAGTACACTGTCTTGGAAAATACATATTGAACAAATTATACCTAAATTAAATGCAGCTTGCTATGCGATGAGATCAATTAAGCCTTTTATGTCACAGGAAACATTGAAGATGGTTTACCATGCCTACTTTCATTCTATTATGAACTATGGATTAATATTTTGGGGGAACTCTTCACATAGTGTAATAATTTTTAAAATACAAAAGAATATAATTAGAATCATTACAGGATGTAGAAGTAGAGATTCATGTAGAGAATTATTTAAGAAATTAAAAATTCTACCTCTTCAATCACAATACATATTATCGCTTCTCTTATTTGTTGTTTACAACAAAGATAAATTCAAATTAAATTCTGATGTCTATAACATGAATACTAGACAAAAATATAACTTCCACCTACCCTCATCAACTTTATCAGTATATCAAAAAGGAGTCTACTTTACTGGCATAAAAGTGTTCAACAATCTGCCACAAAGTATTAAAAACTTGGGCAATGATACTAAAAAGTTTAAATCAGAGTTAAAGAATTATCTACATGCTCATTCCTTCTACTCTTTAGATGAATACTTCAATGTAAATAGAGAATGATGTAAAATTAAGTTATATTAATTTTTAAGCTAAAATTGCCTGTACTTATGTATGTAACCTTTTGACTTGTTCTGTATCCAAAGGTACTAACCTACTTAGGATTTATAGAATGTAAATAAATTCAATTCAATTCAATACCATAAACATGTATTGTGTATAATTAAGCATATAACATGTAGTGTATAATAAGAAATAGAAAACAAAAATAGTTCTTTATTGTAAGTTTGTGTGACAGTTAATCTTGTTACTTAAAAGTAAACATGGCTGCGCCATAGCTCAAGTGGTTAGTTGCTGGCTTCCCACTGCAGCGGCCCGGGTTCAATCCTGGGTCTGGTCAAGTGGGATTTGTGGTGGACATAGTGGTGCTGGGGGTGGGTTTTCTCCGAGAGCTTTGGTTTCCCCTGCCAATCTTCATTCCACCAAATTCTCCATCATCATAATCACCCAGGGCAAGTACAATAGGCCAATCAGTGGCCACCATGCCAAGTGGACCCAGTTGGACTCCACCCCCCACTAAGTGAATAAAAGTAAACACAAACATGATGCAATCTTCTAAGGATGGCATTGTATTTTGGCACGATTCTAACCTTAACAAGTAACTTATGCACTTAATTTCAGATTTGAAACTCCATCTTCAGGGTACGGACTATGGAAGTTTCCTTGCAAATGAACCAAGTCCGTTACAGGTATCTGTCATTGATGACAAACTTCGTGAGAAGCTTGTAATTGAATTCCAGCACATGCGAAAGCATGCTGTGGAACCTCTGTCGACATTTCTGGATTTTATTACGTGAGCATTATGAATTGTTTGAATGATGTATATGGTATAGCAAAGTTATTTTCATGTGACTGAATTTTTAAAATTTTGATATGTCTGCTTGTATTGTGGCATTCCATTTTCTCTCAAATATCCATCATCATCATCATCATCATCATCATCAGTAATCTGTCAGATCCACAGTCTCTTCCAAAACAATTCCTCCACTTAATGCGATCTAGAGCTTTCTCCTTCAAATGACAGTATCCTCTTCTGTCCCCAAGGTCATCGAGCATCTTCTTCCATCTTCTTCCTCATCTTCTTGTCACTTCTATTCGCCCCTCTATCTTTCGTTCAATAACTTCTTTTAGAAGGCAGTTTCTGCGTAAAACATGACCAATCCAATTAGCCTTCCATTTTCTTATTTCATGTAGGATATTGCTCTGCTCACTGACTCTAATTAACACTTCTTCATTTCTCACATAATCGGTCCAACTAATCTTCTCCATCCTTCTCCAACACCACATTTTGAAACTTTCCAGATGTTTCTGATCTACTGCCCTAAGTGTCCATGTTTCAGCCCCATACAGAGCTATGCTCCAAATGTAGCATTTCACTAGTTTCTTCCTCAAATTTAAGTCCAATTTGCTGGTAAAAAGATTCTTCTTCTTGCTAAATGCAGCTTTTGCCATGGCAATCCTGGATTTAATTTCACTAGTACACCTTCCATCATCTATTAACAAGCTACCCAAATATTTAAAACATTTCACATTCTCCAGTTGTTTTTGGTCTATCTTTGTTGTGACTGGGGTTGGTTGCCTCGAAATTTTCATTACTTTTGTTTTCTCCACATTCATTTCCATGCCATAGCACCTTCCAATTTCAGTTAAGTCTATCAATCATGCCCTGTAGCACAGTTTCTTCCTTAGCCATTAACACAAACATATTGCCTTTATTTATGCTAAAACTAATTTAGGTAGACATAGTTGGTTGAGGAGGGGCACGCGGTAGCATGGTTGAGGGGCTATGCTACAAGCCGGTAGGTCGCGGGTTCAAGTCCCAATGAGGTCATTGGATTTTTTTCAATTGACCTAATCCTACCAGCCGCAGTAAGCCCTGGAGTTTACTCAGACTCTAACAGAAAAGAGTACCAGGAATTAATTAAATAATTTTCCTGGGGAGTAAAGTGCGGCCGGCGCGTAAGGCTGACAACGTTACCGCCATCTTTGAGCCGATTGTCTAGATAATGTGGGACCCTCAACGTTTCACAATCCTGTGGGCCTTCACGGCCTGGTACAGGGATAGCTTTACTTACTTTTTTAATTGGTTGAGGTACTATGCTACAAGCCGGAAAGTCGGAGGTTCAAGTCCCAATGTGGTGGTTTTTTTCTCTCTCTCTTCAAATTTACCTAATCCTTCCAGCTGAACTGTGGACTTTGGGTCGACTCAGCCTCTAGCAGAAATGAGTACCAGGAATCTTTCTGGGGTGTAAAGGACAAAGTATGGCCAGCATGTAAGGCTGACAACCTTACCGCCACATGTGAGCTGATTGTCTAGAAAATGTGGGAGCCTCGACGTCTCACAGCCCTATGGGCCTTCATGGCCTGTTACAGGGATAAATTTACCTTTACCTATTTACTGTGTAGTACCAGTGTGCACCATATATACATTGAAGTTCATATCAGTTAATAAGTAAAGATAATCACCTTTTGTGCATAGGTTTGGCTACACATGTAACTTTAATTACATTTGTTGGAAGATAATTTTAATACATTCCTTGTGAATGTATTTATTTCATGGCCATTAGTGATGTAGATGATGTATATGGGAACTAAAATTAACTTTAAATTTCCAATTGTTATACGAGATTAACATATTTTCAGAAAGAGTATTCATCAGTATACCTCTCCGGGTTATGGGGACATAATGCTTTTCTGTTCATTGTGATAATGTGCTTTGGCTAAGCATTAGCATTATTCTTGTATCAAATTAAAATAATCCGGTAATCTGAGGGCTAGGTTTAGTTGTTTGTTGTGTGATACCCACATTCAGTTTACATTGTGAACTGTGTCAGTTCTCAAATTATTATATGAAAACAGGGGATTCTGTTGATTTTGTTGTCATTACTAACAGTTTACTGTTAATACTTTAAATGTGAAGTATATTAGTGTAGTCAAATAATTATTTATTTTTGCATAAGTACCAGAAAGTGTTCGAAATGCACTACTCCAGTGTTGGTATGTAATTATTCATTTTTGTATAAGTACCAGGAAGTGTTCAAAATGCACTCTCTGGTATTGGTGTTTTTAAAGTGCTTTTGTTATGCAGAGGTAAAGTGGTAAATCAAGCTCTATAAAGGCAATATCGGTGAACAGAGGTGAGTAGGTAGCTTTGTTCTCCACTCCTTTACCCACAGGAATACAACTCCTTGTATCCATTTGATCAGAATCTGAATGGATCCTCTGATGTGGTGAAGAGAAAAATCCATGTCAGGACTCTAAATTAAACCTGATCCACACCTTGCCAGTTCACTGACTAAGCTATCCCAGCTCATCTTATGAAATCTCATATAACATGATGCTTACTGTAGACTGACTTAGCAGCCTGTTATGTCCTGGCTTCAGTCTTTCAAGAAGAAATGTAGGAAACTTAAAAGTGTGTTGCCCCTTGTTTTTTTTTTTATCATAAGTCTACCAGAGAATATGGTATAACTAGCAGTATTTATTTTCTTGCCTTAAACTTAGGCAGCAGACAAAAACTGTTGTGTTCTGTTTTCATACATACAGTTCATTGCTGAGGTGTACATAGTTTTTAATTTAGAGGGTTTTATGTCCAACAAATTTCAGCTGTGGAAACTCTGAACAGAATATTTTACCTATAATACAGTTACAGGACCACCTCTGTGGTCTAATGGTCAGAGTTCCTGCCTACAGATCCCGAGGTCCCGGGTTCGATTCTCGGCGCTACAAAATTTTCTGAGAAGTAGTGGGTTGGAACAGGCTCCACTCAGCCTCATGAGGATAATTGAGGAGCTCATTCAAGGAAATAGCAGCTCCGGCCTAGAAAACCGAGGTTAACGGCCTTGGGAATCCATTACACTGACCACATGACACCCTCCATCCACAAAAGTTGGCACTAACTTCACCGACAAGCAGCCGTCGCTCAGTCAGTATACATTGCTTGTGGACTACTGGCCACGGAGTTTGTTTTTGTTTGTTTGTTAATGCAGTTACAGCTACATGATAGACAACATCATTCTTCTAATTACTGGAACCCTGCACCACCGACCTATTTCTGAGCTGATTCCCAAGTGCCATCCTTTGGGCAGCTTTGAGCAGATGGAAGCCATTCATGTTGCAGCCACTCCAGCTGAACTGTACAATGCAGTGCTTGTTGACACACCACTGGGTATGTATAAGCACTTGGTGAGATAAACTAAATATCTTATTTGGTTTCACTTATCATGAATACATACCAGGTTCAATTGATTTTGAGTTCTAAATTAAATGGCTGGGTTCAGCAGAGAACCCTGTTTCATGTTCATGGTTTTTATATACAGCAGTCATCTTGAGTTCATTTTGTCTGATTTTTAAAATTGTGGTTAGTAGGAGATCATATCAAAACTTTATTTTTCATGGAATGGGTACAACATAGGGTCTCCTTTTATTTCATTTATATAATGGTCATTGAATTCTCATGTTTTGTTGCATCTTGTTATGTAAATCATTATAGAGAATATTTATTATATTCCTATCAACATAAAACTATTTCCAGCAGGTAGAGTTTGCTGTATTGGGCAAAATGTTTGGCATGTGTATGCCACCTTAACATACATATATAGAATAATGATAGAATAGTTGTAACTAAATACTTAATCATAAGATGGCAGACATATGGTGCTACATGTCATCTAGACAGCAGACTCCACCTGCTGGGAATAGTGTTGTGTTGACAGTGAAACAGTTAATATTATCTACAGTGAATTCTATTCTGCCATTCACCTAAGTCAGCCACAGTAAAGTATACATTGTACAATGTTGTACTTCTGCTATAATCAATGTGTGGCTATAATGGGATGTTACTGTAGTTACCAATTGCTAATGTCTGATTGGAAAATTCTGGAAGACAAAAGCACATGAGGGACTTATGACATGGATGGTAGGATTCTAAATTTGCTTGTAGGGAAGCTAGACTGAACTGGATTGATTGAATGGAACTCCGTGATAAAACCTTTGGGTACTATAACAAGGAACTCTGGAATACCTGAGGAAGACGTGTGTAAAAGTAGGTAGTAATTTAACCATTATAGGTGTTGTAGGTAAAGAAATTGTTACATATTTATTGTTCCAGCTCCTTTCTTTGTTGACTGCATTAGTGAGCAAGATTTGGATGAGATGAACATTGAGATTATCCGAAATACACTGTACAAGGCATATCTGGAAGCTTTTTTCAATTTCTGCAAGGAACTTGGAGGTACCACAGCTGATGTCATGTGTGAGATTCTTGCTGTAAGTTATAAATGGAAACTTTGTTATTTATTCTTTGCATCTTAATTGTTTTTACTGCCCAGTTGAGAACCTAAATAATTAAAGTTTGTAACTTATTTGAATATATTATTGTTTACTACTATTTTTGTCTTTAATTCTTTTCCTTTTGTGGCCAGGATTTTTTTTTTCTGTGATGTAGAAACAGTTAAATTGTACTTTGAGGCATCATCCAATAATTGGTGCAGGGATTTTTTGGATAGAGTCCTTTGAAGGAGTCACAGACAAGCAAGAAAGAACACATCTAAGAAATACACAGTGACAGTAGCAACTCTGATGATTCAGATCATATATTAAATACAAAATATACATATAGAACCACAACAGATGCCATGAATGTCATAGAAATGAGAAAAGGGAGAACATTTAAAGAGCCTAGAGAAATACCACATTTCTTTGATGCGTTATAACAATTTACAAATGAATGATATTCATGGAGACACTCAGAATTCAGTATTTCAAGTTTTACACCAGATAGCAATGCAGACTCAAATACAAAGCTATAAAAATTCCAACATGCGAAACATCTGCAATCTTCATATGTTAGTAGTATGTGGTAGTATGTGTAAAAGTTGGGCCATAAAATCTGCCCTTGCATTGTGACCCTCAATGATCTATTGTGCTTCCCTTTTGGATTTAACCCTTTATTAATCCTACACTTCGAATGAAGTGTAGGACTTTATTTATGGGGCGTCATAAAAGTCACTTGGTCCCATAAGGAACTGGCCCAGGTGACAAAATCTTAAATAAGCTATGGCCTCACAATCACATAGGATATGTGTGGCTGATTTGTCTTCTCATATGCACCTTTCACAGGTTGGGTTGTCTGTCAATCCCACTTTGAAAAGTTGTCCTTTCAGGTGGCAGTGTCCTCCTTTCATCCATTAAGTGCAAACACTACACATAAGTATGAGGGTTGGAACTTTAACTTTTAAGAGCCAAGCGACACCATATGGCGTCATTAAAATAAAGTCAAGGGGACGAATGACGCCATATGTCGTCGCGCAGTCTACGCGTGCGGCCAGCTTTTTAAAATCTAATTTTAAGTTATAAATTCTTTTTCTACTTACATGATTTTTGGTCACCAGCTTTATAAGTTGTCTCTCTTCCCACCTGCGTCGTCTAACGGACTGTTGGCTTCGTGTGGAAGTCTTGGAAACATCCGGAAATCCAGTGTCCGACGTCACACTTCACACACTTTGTCCGGACGGTTCTTCGTTTCCCACACGAAAAGCACACACACCTCAGTTGTGAAGTAGAGGAAGTCGGCCAGTGATGTGGTTTGGCCTCCTATAATCGAGATATCTCCGATAAAACGGCAGGGGTTCGACCCCTGGGCTGTTGATGGCGAGGTGGACCCCTTCCAGCATGTTCCGCACAAGAGCGAGACGAAATTCTCTGTGTGACAACAGGATGTAACTGTTCAGATCCAGGAGACGGAAAAATAGTTTATTTGTCCATTTCCAGGTTCGACGACAGATGCTATAACTGTTTGCCACAGTTTGCCCACAGCTCCACCTGAATAATTATTCACACTCCTCTTGCCACGCTGGTGTGGTGGTCCCCAGGTTGCCGACGAAGATGATGGTTCTTCATCGACTTCAATTTCTGATTCACTTTCTTCCTCGCAACTCTCAGAGTCATCGGTACAACAGTCTGAATTGGTGTCATTTATAAGCTGATTCTCATTTTCAGCGTCTTCCAAATACGAGGCCATGTTGGACAGCTAAACACAACACTAGCCTTGAACGTTCTGACACTGCTCAGCTATATTTCAAAACAGACTACTTCTTGTTTGGCTATACGAGATAAAACAGTCAGTGTTTCTGCGAACGAGTAGACATCGCCCACACTCGTTCATACCGAAAGGAACCTACGAACTGGAGAATGATGAACGAAGCGTAAACATCCGACCTTGTAGCAACACAAGCCATAGTTAGAGCATGATGTCACCAGCAGGCATTCAGACTACAGAAATGTTTTGTGCAGGAACTGTATGCATTTTTGTGCAGAGACGTTCGAAATTGAGGGGAAAAATTTTTTATGGCATCAGTGTAAAAATTTTTAGAGATTTTAAAATTGGTAAATTACAATAACTGATTCCATATTCTTTCTAGATAAAAGCAGCGTTTATTTCGTTCGTTTATCACAAAAATTGTAGAAATCACAGCATTTTGAGGAAGATGATTACAATTTCTATTACTCTACAGTGGCGGGCATTTAAATTAACTCCGTCCCGCTACCACTACTGGAATTTAAATGGGTGTCTCTTAAAGGTTAATAGTGGCAACTATTTATTTCCAGCTGATACAAAATACAGTCAATTCTCGATTATCTGGTGGCGGATTAACTGGTTTGCGGCTTAACCGGGGCTATTGAGGCTTTTTTGAGGCTTATATGTTGTTTAATATTCACTCACTCTTGTTTCACATGGTGAGTTGTAACACTATTTTCGCACTAGTGTGAACCGAGCTCTGCATTCTTTGGTCCCATTATGCTAACACAATGTTCTAGGGTAGGGGGGAAAGAATGCAAGGATTTGTGGAACGTTTCAAGGACAGATACACCACCCCAGTTGGTCTCTTTGTATCGATCTTCAAGTGCGTTAGCAAAATGTCAGGGTGTAAAAGGAAGCGTGTTGTGTTAAGTATTCAGCAGAAACTCGTATGACCGGGCTTCAAAATGTTAAGCAGTGACGAAACCGTAAGTTCAGTGGGGGTGCAGCCAGAAGTGTGGGAAGAAAGTGAGAATGAGGAAGAGGTGGACAGTGCTGGTAGTAAGAAAATATCACATGGTGCTGCTCTTAGTCATTTGGAATCCTTATTAGACTATCTTGAGAGTGAAGAGAACAGTTTATTAAGTGACAAGCTAATATTACGTAGGCTTCGTATGGATATCTATAAAAAGGAAAATGCCGCGAAAAAGCAAACAACAATATTAATTTTTTTTAAGTGTTAAGTGTGAATATTCGTAAAAAGTGTTGGATGTTGTTGAACACTGTGATTGAAATAACTAATTCACACTTCAGTATAATGTAAAAAAAGTATTAAATAGCCCATGAGATGACATAAAAATGAGGTTGAGTAAATTTAAATACTAGTATTATGAAGGTACAGTATTACAGTACTACTTTTAATAACATTTGTCTTAACCGGGTTTTCGATTAATCGTGATTTCCATGCCCACCATTATCCCGGATAATCGAGAGTTGACTGTAGATTCATGTTTCGAAGTTTTACTGTCCTTCACCAGCATTATGTACAACCTGTTGCCAGTGATGTGGAAGTCATAGGATACCTTTAGCAGCGCCTGTTGTGTTGATAGTTCGAAAGGAGCGGTGTATTGCCTGAAGAATCTCTGGAACAGTTCTGAAGCAAATGCCATGAAGTGGTTCCTTTGTCTTAGGAATCAAGTCGAAGTCAGAAGGGCTTAAGTCCAGGGAGTATGGTGGATGGTACAGCACTTCCCAGCCCCATCGATCAAACAAATCAGCCAAAGCTTGCACTGCGTGCAGCTGAGCATTGCCCTGCAAAATGATGGGTTGGTTCTACAGAAAGTGTCGCCGCCACTTTCTCAAAGCTGGTCGCAGGTTATGTTCCAAAAATGAACAGTAATACTGCGCATTGACGGTCTACTGTTGGGGAACAGTATGCGTTAGGCTAACACCATCATAGTCGTACACAAGAATCACCAGAACTTTCACATTGCTGGGGTTCTTATAAACTTTTGATTTTTGTGGTGACCTCTACTGACGCCATTCATTTGATTGGCATTTCATTTGTGGCTCGTACTGGTACGATTTGGCCCATGTCTCATCCAGTATAATGATACGGCGTAAGAGAGCCTCTCCTTTGCACTCATAGCACTCCAGGTGGTTACAAGCAGTGTCGTACCATAGCCATTTCTGCATTTCCATCAAATCATGCAGAACCCATTGTGATGCAATTTTCTCATGACCAGGTGTTCCTTCAGAATGTGAAGCACAGTCGTATGCGCTAATCCTGTCTCTCGGGCCAGCTCATGAATCATATGGTGTCGATCACTCTCCAGTAATGCGGAAAAAGCATACACTTCTTCTTCGCTGACACTAGGACGACCTGGTCGACACTTTTCTGCCACATTTTGTTATCCCTCATTGAAGACTTTTACCCACCTTGCCACTGTTCTGTAAGGCAATACAGATTCCCCGCAAGCCTCTTGAAGACCTTGATGACACTGTCATGCTGTACCGCCTCTGGCACATTCAGTCTTTATCCGACTCTGTTGTTCCTTTTTCGAAAACATCGTGACAGCACTATATTAGACCGCCAGCTAACACAAGGCTCTGTTCTTCTCATCACTGCACATGCGCATGATGTGGGAAGGGAGAGTCAATTTGCTCTGAGGTAAGGTAGGTATGTAACTAACGTGTGGTAAAAGTGACATTATTTGGTTCTGTTGCATGGCGTCTCTACAGCAGTGTTGCCACTATCAAAGTTCCAACCCTCATATAAGTAGATATGTATTACAATATGCGTGCCAGTAGTATAGTAGTACCAAAATGTAACACAGATCATTATACATTTCAGCTAATAAACAGAAGAGAAAAATAGGAACGCAGGTATACCAGAGTTCTGAGTAACAACAAGGCGTACATTTTCATCAGCCTTCAAGTGATTGAAACTTTGATTTTAACTGTTAGTCTTAATTGTTAATTCTTAATTAATGGTTCACTCAACAAGAGGTGGAACACAAGTAGTAATTGTGCTCAAGAGCAATATCAAGTACTCACTTGAAAATGGTTACAGTGTTGACCAAAAAATGTCATGCTAATAGTGCTAATAAGTTAATGTAACGTGTCTTTGAAAACCCACACAGCCATCTGAACATTACATGAAAATTGCAAACATGAGAATGAAACAATAATATTAACTAATCAATGCAACAGGTTGCCCAGATTTAATATTATGGCAGCAGTAAATATTTTCTTTAGTTGTATTTAATTCCTGTATAATTACAGGGTGTTCAATCATCGAGGAAACTGGGATAGCAGCGTGAGTTGGATACAATTTCTCTCACAGATTGCTGCTGTAACTGCCGATAGAATGAGCCATCAGCGCTGATAAATGCGCACACTGTCGCTAGCATAGAGCGAATGGATCGTTTCTCCATGACTGTTCCCTCACATCAGTTTCTGTACATGCACACATTATAAGAATACCATAAAAAGATAACACAAACTTACCTTTCTTTATAACAGGTGCTGAAAGTGACCCCCTTCTGCTTGCAAACATGCCTTGCATCACATAAATAAATTATGCGACACTTTCTGAAGTTGGTCCACGGTAATTGAACTAATTACGCATGTTATTTCACTCTGTTATTTTATACAGGTGAAATTTGATTAATTTTGTGGCTGTGAAAGTAGATCCTAGCAAAACACCGGTTTTCTGTGCTAAGCATCTTAACAATTTTCAAGGAATGATCTGTAGTCATGCCACAATATGCCAAACTTTTTCTTTGGTCAGTACAATCCTCTTTGATTGCTTCTTTATGTCACACACTAAACCTGTGGCCCGCCAGTTTTCACAAGCTTGGATACACAAAACTTTGTGGGAACTGGCGCGTTAGGATATTTACGATGAAGCTTACTGATACAGTTCCTATGTTTTTTTCCTTGGAAATATTTTGACAATAAACACACCGCCTATCAAAATCTCTAGCACAGACTGACTATTACTGCAACTTAACTGCAGTGACAAGATCACGCCACCCAACCGTGCACATTTATCAGCGCTAATGACTCATTCTGCTATCAGCAGTTACAGCAGCAATCTATGAGGTATGGTGGGCTGGGTCAGCGGTGTTGCGAAGTTTCCTCCTTGATTTAATGCAGTGTATTAATACATTCTGGAAAGAAACTGGAACAGATTGTCACAAGGAAACTTTCAACAGATACACTCTCTCATTTCTTTTCTTAAAGTCTATGTCTTTACATCATCTTACTGTTCCAGTTTGAGGCAGATCGAAGAGCCATCATTATCACCATCAACTCATTTGGTACAGAATTGACTAAGGATGATCGAGCCAAACTTTACCCTCGGTGTGGCAAGTTGCATCCTGATGGTTTGGCAGCACTGGCTCGGGCTGATGACTATGAGCAAGTGAAAGCAGTAGCAGAATATTATGCTGTAAGATGGTTTGTTACAAATTAATTTATTGATAGAGAGTAAACATTGTGGTGGAGTAGTTACTATAGGAAATACAAGGAAGCAGCCCATATGGCATGCTCGGCCAACCCAATTAGCCAGCCAGTTTGGACTTTTCTCCCATTTGGATCCCCATTATCAGCAATGAAGTCACCAATTCACATAGAAGATCTGTATGAGTGATTTATGTTTTTATTGATTTCTATTGGGTTCTAAATTAGATAGACGTGATTTGCTCCATTGTTGACGCTAGTTAGACACTATTACTTTTTTTATTACTAGTTCTCCTTTCTATTCCATGCCGTGGGGTCATGGACCTGGTTATTAGTTTGGTTTTGTGACATAAATTTCTACGGCTCTATCTATCCTAGTTCCATGCTTGTATGTGTTGGAACAATTTGTTATGTATATTTTTCTTATTAGCTCTCATGGACTTAGCCTGGTCTAGGTGTTTATATCCTTTGTGTTTTGTGACATCAGTTGTCCAGTGATTGAGGCTAGCTCTTTGTAAGGGACCCAACAGAATAGGTGTTTTCCCTCACCTGAGGACGGAAACAAATCCAGTTTCCGAAGTGTTTTTCTTAGTTATCTTAACCTTTATGAGCCGAAGGACACCGTATGGGGACTTTTAAAATAAAGCCGAGTGGCCGAAAGACACTGTATGGGTATGCGCAGTCGCCGCGTGCACACAGTGTTTTAAAATCTTATTTTGAGATAGAAATTCCTGTTCTACTTACATTATTTTTGGACACCAGCTTTATAAGTAGACTGTCTTCCCTCCTGCATCATCTAACTGAATGTTGCATGGCACTGAATGCATAGTCCGACGTCGCAATTCATGAACTTTGTCCATAATTAACTCTGTTTTCCACGCGAAGTGTGCACACGGAATGTTAGTCTCGTATTAGCAGGAAGTAAGCCAGTGATGGCGAGTGGTGTCCTCTATTCATAACGCTTATAAAACATCGCAATTTCAACTATGCACCATGGCCCCTTTTTGTATTGAAGGAGTCGAAATTCAGAGGCTGCTCGTAAATCACACCATTCAGAATGCGTTACAGTTTATTCTGAAGGGTGGAAGCAAGTGATATGAGGTGATATTCCAAGAACTGCCTCTGTGTGGCTAGTCCAACATACGTGAATAAACAGAGTTTCATAAGGCAATGTAGGATAAGAACTCACCCACACTGGGGTATACAGTAAGCCTAGTGACTGGAGAATGTGCAGACCATAAACATCCTCTCCTATTGCCAGATAAAAGACACAGACAGTGAGTCAGCACCATGCATTTATACTGCAGAAACGTATTGTGCAGAAGCTTTATGAATTTTTGTGGACAGACGCTCAAAACTGGGTAAAACATTTTTGGAATCAATGTAACAATTTTTACAGATTCTAAAATCTGTAAATTACAGTATCTGATTCTATATACTTTCTAGATAAAAGTAGCATTTATTTTGTTCGTTTATCACAAAAATTGTAGAAATCACAGCATTTTGAGTAACATGATTACAGTTTTTATTACTCTACAATGGCGGGCATTTAAATTAACTGCATCCCGCTGCCACTACCAGAATTTAAATGGCCTGTCCTGTAATCGTTAAAAACCAGGAGGATGGATAAAGTCCAAAAACCCAATATCTCCATTGTGGTGGAGCATTGGAGGGAATTTGGGACATTCAGGTAGAAAAGAGGGATGCAGGATTGGAGGCAAAATGTTAGAGGTATGCTTTGTGGTAGCATCAGTATCATATGCTTTTATATAGATGAGAGTGAATCTCCTGATGATAAAGCTTACTCCATTCTTCTTTACCCTCCCATAAGTGTTTGTTTTATGTGTCACTTGCTCTGCTTTGTTGTGTATGTCTCCCTTATTTTTCTATTAAGTTTGTCCTTGCTGTCTCCAGTGGTTTGCTTCATTTTTATGCCTTCAGTCATATTGTTAATGCTGTTGTATTTAATTTCATCAATTGTCCCTGTAGTGTTTATATTTCCAGATATTTATTAACACATTGCGGACCGGTTGTTTAAATATTTAAATCACCCTGGGGACCAGGGTTTTTAAGCATAGCACCCTAACTTGTGCGCTCTTCACTTTAAAAATTAATATAAAATATCCTAATTAATTTTATGAACTAAAATTTTTGGAGAACACTTACCAGAGCTCCTAGAAGTGTCTGCGCGTGTGATATCTCTGGAAACATTCCCCTTTGTGAAGAGGTATCATGCAGAAGTTGCAGATGTATGTAGTCCTACTCTTCTTCTTGTGGACTGCGCACACACGGCACTGCCTAGAAGGGTACTTCTTACAATGTTCACTCTTCACAATTCTCACGAGGGTATGTTTCCGCATATCACCTGAGAGTCGTCCAGGGGGGTCCACACGAGGCCTCCAGCGGGCACCAACAGATGGCCCCGGCTGCACTACATCTGTGTCTGACACAGGTACTGGCGCCACCGTGAGGTCAGTAGCCCAAGCTTTTGCCAAGTTCAACAGAAATGCTTTGTATTTCAAAGTAGAATTTCTGTTCACCTTTTTGAAAACCGAAAATGAATTGAAAAGTGGACGGTTTATAAGCCACAGTGCAACTTCCTTCGTCCATTTTACTGTTTTCCTAGGAAGGGAATAATAGGTCAAGTACTGGTCGGCCCTATCAACTCCCTTCATGAACATATTATACTCGGAAATACAAAGAGGCTTCTTCACTTGCCCGTGGCGTCTCTGAACATGAACCATACTTGAATTGTGAATAGTGGAAACCATATTCACAACGCGAGTATCCCTCCAGGACTGAAGAAGAATGTCCCCCTTCCTCCTGAATGTGGTGTCACCACGTTTCAGGCATTTACATTCCTCTTTCAGATCTGAAGGAAGGCCTGTGTTCACCCTAATTATACCACAAATACGTACTTTCCTTGAAAGTAGGTATTCTGCAGTTGCCACACTGTTGTAATAATTATCTTGATACACGTGATAGTTTTGATCAAGATAGGGACCCAAAACAGAAACAATAGTTTCTTGCAATTTCTTGCCTTCAGCAGAATAAATTTCCTATATAGCCTGAAGTGCTTTCCATGACTACATGAACAAGTAGGCCATACTTTGTGAGTTTCCCAGGATTATACGTTCGAATACGAAGCCTTCCCCTCCAAGGAATCACAGATTCGTCCAAAGACAGTTGTTGCTCTGGCTTATAAACTGTCTGAAATTTCTCAACCAAAGTGTCTAATAAGGGCTGAATTTTGAAAAGCCTGCCCGTTGGTTGTGGTTGCACTTCATTATTATTGAAATGCAAACACCACCATATCTGTTCAAATCTCGTACAACTCATGAGTTTGCCGAAAATGGGAATTTCTAAAAATGGGTCACTTGACCAATAATCCTTCAAAGTATCTCTCTTCGTAAACCCCATTAGAATGATCATAGCCAAAAAATTTTTTAATTTCTGTTGAAGTGACATCCACCCACTTCAACACCTTATAGGTGCGATCGTACGCCTCACGGTGTTCGAGATAGTATCTGTTAGTCTCCTGACATAACAGGTCAAAGAAACTATCTCCAAAAAACAGTGACGCAACTTCAGACACATCCGTTGGGTCCGATGGCATCCGCTTCACCCCTGGATTACCAGTAAACCTACCCAAAGTGGGGGTTTTGTCCACTTTACCCCATGTGGCTGTCCCGGTACTCGCACTTTCATCGGAGCTCTCACTTTCACTGGACACAATATTTTGGGGGGCCCTGTGGCCCCTGTCACTGTCACTTTCACTGAGGCTGGCCTCGCTATCAGAAGACGAAGCAGTTGGCAAATCTGATAGCTCATCGGAGAACAAATCTAATATTTCTTGTTCTCCGAGAGAACGCTTCGCCTGCAACTGCTTTCGTCTCTGATCCATGTTGCACTGCTAACTTCCTGGTTCATACGTGGAAGCTTGGACTCGAACAAAGGCTTTTTTCTTTAGGGTGTGACAGGAAATGAGCGTGATCATGTTACTGGCTAAGCTAGCAAACATTCCCTAGGTCGACTACGCAGTAGTTATGATGCAACGTGGCCACACAGCGAGATATAGTCGGTTGCAACATAACGCCTCAGAAAAGGGCCAGTCGGCCCGCCCGGTCCGCAACGCTTTAGAAACGTAGAGGGCCAATTGGCCCCTCCGGTCCTGAATGTGTTAATATTATGGTGTTGAATTTTTAATGTGGGCACATGTTGATGTTGAGGTGAGAAAAAGAAGGCAGTATTGATGGTTTAATAGTGTGAGCTACTGTAACTGGAAGTCAGATGGGTGGAAAGGGTAGTTCTTTACACTGGGGTGACCAGTTGTATTGGATAGTCCTGAATGGTGAGTGTGTGTTACAATGCAGACCTTAAATAAAGCAAAAATCCTTTTTTGAGAGTTTAGTATTAGATTTAACTGGAAACAGATCTTGAATTTGAAGACAGCTATATATACCCGATATTGGAAAGGTGTTCCGTGGATGTCTCTGTTGCAGTGATGGTGCCCTTCACTACCAGCACTTACATTTCTGTGAATATATTTTTTCCAACATTGTGATGAAACTTGGATTTAGAAGAGTACCTCAATGAGTATATGGTAAATATGAAAATATGGGTCTATACACAGGACTTCACACTTTCTGCACCTATGAGGTCTGGTAGGAAAGTGACCTCTGGTGAGTTGTTAATAAAAGAAGCGTGAAAGAAAACAATTATTATATACGGGGTGTCCAGATGAAAGGTTTACAGAGTAAAAAAAATTATAGCCCAGAAACTAATTGTCATACATGTATCTGGTTTATATCATCCGAAAGGAAAACTCGGAAAGTTCTTTTTTCATGCCCGGCTTATGCACATGCTCCAGCTGGTGACCTTCAGCAAGCTCAGTAATGATGACACCACAGGAATAGGTTCAGTGCATGTTGTGGCTAGCAGAGTTGCAACCTGTTATGGCTGTTCAGCGTCATTTTAGAATACAATATGGATGTCAACCTCCTATATGGAAAAGCATTTGGTTCTGGAACAACAAACTGGGGACTACAGGTAGTCTGTGGCATGTCTCCTGGAAAGACAAGGACCTCTGAAGAAAATGTCAATCGCATTAGAGAGGAATTCTAGCGAAGTCCATGCAAATCAGTTCATGCTGCTAGCTTGCGGTAACAAATTCCACGTTCATCAGTGCACAATCTGCTACACAAAAGGTTCCGCCTAAGAGCACACAAGATCTATATGATTCATGCACTAAAACCAAGAGACCAAGTAGCACGCAACAGCTTCACTGTGGACATGCTAGAAAGAATTTATGCATCACCCAATTTCCTCTGCCAAGTGTTCTTGAATGAGGCGATGTTCCATGTCAGCGGAGTTGTAAACAGGTACGGCTGCAGGATTTGGGGTAGTCAAAATCCACATGTCACATGTGAGTTGGAGAGAGGTGGCACCAAAGTGATTGGGCCAGCTTAATGCACAACAAGTTGATTGGATCATTTTTCTTTATTGGAAAATACTGTGACCGGATGTATGTTTTGCGGTACACTGCTGACGTTATTGTGGCCCCTTGTTGCATGCTTTCCACTTTCAGCACTCTTTTCCTGTCCCAGAAAACAGTTGCAATCAGCTTTCTGGCAGGCAGACAACATTTGTTTAAAATTCTATGGATATTTGGTGAATGCATGTACATCACTGCTTTGACTGCTCTTTGGTTTCATCACCTGTTGCTCGTACGATGTGACTAATAAATTCATCACCATCTTTGTTGCAGTCGCTCTGAGAAAGTTGCCGAAATCATTCTCTGCATTTTGTGCTCATTCATGATCATTTTTTGAAACCATCTTGCAGAAAACTTGTGATAGTGCAGCCAAACTCTGATAATCTTATAGAGAACAGTGTGTGAAATGGGTGGAAATTCATATGAGAGCTCTGAAATTTTGAAGCACCATCTTTCAGAAATATTTTGTTCACCACTTAGAACAAGATTACTCGCTCACTACAGATGGCTGACCACTTTGCTGTTCACTGTGAACATTTGTTTGCCCATCATTGAACATTCTGTGCCACTGTCTTACAGTTCCATCACTCATTACATTTTGGCCCTAAACCACCACACATATTTCACAATGGATTTCTGCAGTGCTCGTGTTTTTGGCATAAAGAAAGCAGATAACGACCAATTTCGCACCTGGCAAATTATCAGTCGCAGAATACATCATAATTCACTCTGTAGAGACAAGAACAATCACTAGGTGACCATTTATATGATGGTTTACAAAGCAATGAGTCATATGACACTGCCTTGCATGTGTGATCTCTAACCTGTTTCTATATTAGTTGCCTAAAATAAACGGAGGTTTCTTTTGGAATATCCCCCGTGCACTTGGTAGTCATTTGCTTTTTCTTGGCTGAGATCCATAGGCATGATTCTGCAGCAGGCAGGTGAGTGATCATTAGCTTGAGCTTTGAGGCACATCATTTGACTGGCTTGTGGTTTTGTCTTCTTGGGATGGATTGAGAGCATGGCTTCTTTGTACTCATTTCCAACAAATTTTGAAACCATGGTCATACAAAATTTTCAGTAGTGTATTTTCACCACAGTATTATAGTACAGTAAGTTGTTTATTTGTGGGTTATTTAGTGATATTATTAATAGCTCAGACTTAGTATCATGTGATATAATTAACCTTTATCCTACGGGCATTTAAATTCCGGTAAAGCCAGCCCTACGGAATATATTTAAATGCCCGCGATTAGAAATCCGTAAAAACTGTAGTCACTTACTAAATTTGCTCCTATTTCTGCAATTTCTGTGATAAACGAACGAAATAAACGCTGTTTTTTTCTCTAAAGAATATAGAATCAGATATTGTAATTTACAGATTGTATAGAACACGTTAAAATTTTTGCACTGACTCCAAAGAAGAATTTTCCCAGTTTCTTGTTTCTGTGCAAGAATTCATACGTTCTGGATACCCCTGAATGCTAGTTGCTGATGACGACACTTGTGCAAGTCACGGTAACACCGGATGTTGAGTCTACGAGTTTATCGTTGGCTACTACTAGAATGTGGACAGTGGACGAATGATATAAAGTCACGTGTTGTATATAGAACTCTACTGAAACAATATGTGTCCTGTTCTTACAGAGTTCAAGGCTAGCATTCTTTATGCATGAGTTGCCGTACCGACACACAGCGTGCATCGTGGCTGGAAGCGTTCAGTCGAGTGTAAAATTTCGAAGTTCGATCGTAACATGTGGTAGTGTCGTTTGGAATATTCTGACATATTTCAGCTCATCAATGACTTCGATTGAGATTGCAGTACCGACTATTCTGAGAGTGACGTTGAAGGTAGCGAATCATAAAGTGATTTCGAATAATACCTATCATATTCGTCGGCAACCTGGGGACCACCACACCAGCGTGGCACGAGGAGTGTGAATAATTATTCAGGTGGAGCTGTGGGCAAACTGTGGCAAACAGTTATAGCATCTGTTGTCGAACCTGGAAATGGACAAATAAGCTATTTTTCCATCTCCTTGATCTGAACAGTTACATCCTGTTGTCACACAGAGAATTTCGTGGATTCACCTGTATCGTCTTCATGCTGTGTGAATGTTCAGAAAATTGTGGGCAGGATCTTTGCTTGTTAACACATTGCGGACCAGCGATTTAAATATTTAAATCACCCTGGGGCCGCCATTATTAAACTTACTATCCTAACTTGTGCACTGTTCACTTTAAAAATTAATATAAAATCTCCTAATTAATTTTATGAACTGAAATTTTTGGAGAACACTTACCAATGCTCATAGAAGTGCTTGAGGGTGTGATATTTCTGGAAACATTCCCCTTTGTGAAGTGGCATTGCACAGAACTTTCAAATGTAGAAATACTACTTTTTTTGTGAACTGTGCAAACACAGCATTGCCTAGAAGGATGCTTCCCCTTGGAATGTTCACTCTTCTAAATTTTCACGAGAGTATTTTCCGCATATCACCCAAGAGTCGCCCTGGGGTGTCCACATGAGGCCTGTGTGGGGTGGGAGTTGATGGGCCCGGTCACACTAAGTCTGTGTCTGACTCTGGTTCTGCCGCCACCATCTGGTCTGTAGCCCAGGCCTTTGCCACATTCATCAGAAATGCTTTGTATTTCAATTTCAAATCAGGGTTTAGATTTTTGTGATTTTTTTTAGATTTTTTTGCTGTCCCCGGAATGGTCCTACCCGCATTTTCATCAGACCTACTGTCACTTTTACTGTCTGTGGCCACAATTCTTTGTTCTCCCCTGTCACTGCCGCTCTCCGAATCACCATTACTACGCGTCTCACAAGCCAGGTCACCTAGCTCATTGGAGAAAAATTTGTCCTTGTCCATACCCCACCACTAACTACTGGCTGGTACCTACAGCTCGAAGAGCAGCAAAGCATTTTCATTTAGAGTGTGTTAAGAAAACAGCAAGGTCAAGTTACTGACAAGCAAACATTCCAGAGTTCTATTACGCCATTGCGTGCAACTTGGGTGGCGCCAAAGCAAGGTATACTGTGTTACAACCTAACGTGTCCTAAAATCATGATATCATGCGACCGGTCCTCAGTGTGGTAAGCGTGTCAGAATAAGTGGCTGGTTGCAAGTATATGAGATTAAGTTAAATGTGAGAAACTGTTTTAACTTTTCAGTTCAAATAATGCTAAGGGCACTGAGAATATTGAATTATTCTTTATTTTCATATCCTTTGATAACAACTTGAAGAAAGAGTAAATGTTTCCATACCCAAATTAATCTGTTTAAACTTCAGTGCCATATTATGACAATTAGAAGTTATGAGACAGACTTCAAGTTACATATTTTGATAATACTCGGATAATGCACATACTCATTATAGTAAGTATTTTTATGACTTTAGAAATTTTTATAATAACGAGGTTCATGCTATAGTCATGACTATGAAACTGAACTCTTTATTTACAGGAATACAGTGCACTGTTTGAAGGAGCTGGAAATAACCCAGGTGAAAAGACATTGGAGGACAAATTTTTTGAACATGAGGTAAGTGCACACCCCTGTGTTAATTACTAGTTTCCTAACCATGAGACAACGCCCTCTCCCAAAGGAAGTTAGGAAAATAAAATTTGGTGTTAGTTTTTCTCAGGGTACGGGGTCTCTGTCCAAAATTTATACACATGTCTGAAATAGACTGGTAGTTAGAGCCACCGTGCAGTCGTTTTTAAAAATGAAAAAAGCCAGTGAGGGCCTATGTTTAAGAGGCTGGAACTTTTATCCAACACAGAGAACTGTGTTCCTCCTCCATGACCTTTAGTCCACAAGTGAACTATACTGACCAAGTGACCACCACTTGTTGGTGAAGTTAGTGCCAACTTTTGCAGATAAAGAGTATCGCATGGTCAGCACAACAGATTCCCATGGCTGTTAACCTTGATTTTCTAGACCAGAAGAAAACTCTGTTAGAAGATACAAATTTTAAACATGTTGGGCTTTCACTGAGGTTGTGAAAAATAAATGTTTGAGTATGTAGACAATAAAAATTTTCTTGTAACAGATGACAGTAAATGAAATATGTTTCAGAACTTAAAACACGACGATCAGATCGCTGGGCATTATTAACCAATGTACATAGTTAAACTATATTCCTGTTTTCAGTGTACTGAAGAAAGTTCATGTGAACTGTACTGCAGCAGCACGCTCACGTCTATATTGTCATCCATGCTGAATTTTACAATATGATATTCATCATGTGATGATAATCACTCATTGTACCAGTGAATGTCATATGCATTAGGAACATACTTTCAGGGACAAAACTGGCTCATTTCTTCTCCACAGCATCAGTTAAACCTGTGTCACTTCTTTAGGTGCCCATGCCTTCTTTATCAGCTGACACCAAATACATATTATTTTTTTTATCACTAGTGGGGTGGGACTAAGTCCCTTGTACTGCGGCCGCTTCTGGCCTATTGTACCAGCCCCAGATTATAGGTGAGGGTGATTGTGGAGCAATTGTTGGAATGAAGATTGGCAGGGGAAACCGAAGTACTCGGAGAAAACCTGCCCCAGCACCACTTTGTCCACCACAAATCCCACTTGACCAGACCCAGGATCGAACCCAGGCCGCCACGGTGGGAAGCCAGCGACTAACTGCTTGAGCTATGGCATGGCCAAATACATACGTAAGTTACAAATGGATATAGAACTTAAGAGTACTGATTTGAAAAATGCTTTTATTTCTCAACATAAATCTCCCTGTACATTAAGACACTTGTCCCATTGTTTCACAAGCCCCTGAAAACCAGCAGCATAAAATTCTTTGGGCTGCTGTTGGAACCAGGCATGTTCACTTAGCATGGCCTACCTCATAATGCATGATAGGTTGCATGCTTCCGTTGAATGGCCTTACAAAGTTTCCTAAGGATGTTACAGTAGGAGTCGGCATTTACGGTTTGTCCTTGAGGCTGGAATGCGGTGAGCAGTATGCCTTCATGATTCCAGAAGACTGAGCATCACTTTCCTGGAAGATGGTGTCACCTTAAACTTTTTTTTTTGGCAGGCGACGCAGGATGTTTCCCCTGCATTGACGCACGATTTGTCTCGGGCTGGTAATGGTGAACCCAAGACTCATCACCTGTGACAATTCGGGCTAGCATATTGTGTCCTTCATTGTGGTAGTGACTGAGATGCTGTAATGCCAGACCCATTCTTTGCATTTTGTGTTGTGGGGTCAGCATGTGCGGCACCCATCATGCACAGACTTTGTGAAAACCTAACCTGTCATGCATTATGAGGTAGGCCATGCCGTGTGAACACACCTGGTTCCGAAAGCAGCCCAAAGAATTTTATGCTGCTGGTTTTCAGGGGCTTGTGAAACGATGGGACAAGTGCCTCAGTGTAGAGGGAGATTATGTTGAGAAATAAAAGCATTTTTCAAATCAGTACTCTTATATCCATTTGTAACTTACTTATTGACTTACCCTCGTATTTCTGAAGTGCCGATGGGCTCAAACGTTTGGTGACCGTGTGCACCAGGAACAGTTCTAGCAAAATGTAGCCCATCTGTCAGTCTTATGTGTGCTTTGATTTCCTTCTGTGTTATGAACAAGGATGTAATTCCTATATTTTCTTGATGCCTTTAATTTAAATCTGTTAAAAATGTAGTTTCTCTCAGTTGCCTGAAGACAGAATGTGCTACAAGTTTTTTTACTGTGCCACAGAGCCTACTACAAGGACTTTGCCACGTGAAGTTGTAAAGAAATTATATTCAGCAGCTACAGTTGTGGGTTTTAGTATTATTGGTGATGAACCTTTGGATTCTATTGCCAGAGAGTTACAAGAATGTTTGCCAGCATGGGAATGAAAAAAATGGTGCTGATATTCTTGTTTATTTTTGTTACCCCTTTGTGAAGCGAATTGGTTAAATGAAACTCAGGAATTGTTGCTAACATTGGCAGTAACATTGGAATGTAAGCATGAACATTAATTGCTTCCAGTTCTTTTAGGTGAGCATACCAGAAAATGTGACCACTGATGTAGACTCAGAGGTATCCATCTCTTTACTCTTTGCTGCATGAATGTATTCATATTTACATTGACATCACGTTTGCGTAGAGCAGAACACAATTTGCTGTGTTGAGCCCCTCACCTGATAAGGTCACAGCCTTCATCTTCTCTCCACAGAGAAAGGTGAAAAGGTTAATGACATTCAGCTAACAATAGCTGTTCATTTGTAAATTCGTTACATAATGCATCCAGCAGAGATAGATGTTAAGTACAGTCTTCATATAACAAGAATGTATCAGATTTGTGGAAAATGCTCATTCTAATGACTACTTACGATATTCATTTCTCAACATATCGTCCTCCACCAACATTGATACAGTTGTCTCATCACTTTACCAGTGCATCTAAACTCGTGGCACAGAAGTCTTTTAACTGTTGTTTCAGCCACTTCGGCACCTCCATTTCAACCTCTTCATCATTGGAATGTTTGCCATCCATTTGAAACCACTTTATGCGACAAACACTTCCCACCATAAATAGGAAACATTTCTTTATTAATATCCTTCACCTTGAGTCCTTTTGCCCACAGAAAACTTGCAACAGAATGCTGCTGTTCAATAGCACACTCCAAAGGCATGGCTGACATTTTGACTATTGAAACCAGCCTCTGAACATATGTGTGCACATCTGCTACCTAGACTGTCACGAAGCTGGAGTGTGCTACCACCTAGTGATAAAAATAAAGTAAAGAAGAGTAAAGCTATCCCTGTAACAGGCCGTGAAGGCCCATAGGGTTGTGAGATGTTGAGGGTCCCACATTATCTAGACAATCGGCTCAAAGATGGCGGTAAAGTTGTCAGCCTGACGCACCAGCCGCGCTTTACTCCCCAGGAAGATTATTTAATTAATTCTTGGTACTCATTTCTCTTAGAGGCTGAGTTGATCCCAGGGCCACCGTGCGGCTGGAAGGATTAGGTCAACTGAAAAAATCCAATGACCTCATCAGGACTTGAACCCACGACCTTCCGGCTTGTAGCATAGTGCCTCAATTGAGGGGCTGACAACCTTACCGCCATCTTTGAGCCGATTGTCTAGATAATGTGGGACCCTCAATGTCTCACAACCCTATGGGCCTTCACGGCCTGGTACAGGGATAGCTTTACTTTACTTTTTACCACCTAGTGATACACAAAAAAACCTATTACATCCATTACAGCTTTTTTACTTCCATTTGTGAACAAGTTACTGACACTCCCTCGTATTTATGTGTATCACACTGTGGCACGAAGGTTGTACAAGGAATGTAGGTATGACAGTACGTTGCCTTGAAGTGGTTATTACAAAGATATGAAAATCACTTCAGCTGGCTGGAGAAGAATGAGTGAGGACATCAGTGTTGGATTGAAAACTCTTGTAGGCATGATTTAATTCACCTTCCCATCTGTATGTTCATGGGTTTAAGTCAGTAGACTTGAATTCATGAAGTTCAGGGTTCAAATCTTTACCAGTTCATTAGGTATATTAATGTTTTGTGTGATTTTTTTTCAGTATTGCCAGACAAATGCTGGAACAGAAATTTTAAGTAATATATCACTACTACCTTTCAGTTTCACATTCCTCACATTTTGATGTTAAATCGCTTAGTGCAATGGTCCAGGTTCAGTCCCAGAGATGGTCACTGAAATGCATTTGTTGATTGCAGGTTCGCCTGAATGTTCATGCTTTCCTGCAGCAATTCCATTTTGGTGTGTTCTACTCATACCTCAAGCTGAAGGAGCAGGAATGTCGTAACATTGTCTGGATCTCAGAGTGTGTCGCTCAGAAGCATAGAGCCAAGATTGACAATTATATTCCCATCTTCTGAGCACATTTTCATTCGAAAGGCCATACCATAAGACCAGTCCATCATGGAAGTGGGCAACTGTATGAAATTTGCTTTAATCATTCCTTTCATCCCCAGCAGCAAATAAGGATAGGATAGATTGAAATGGTTATGAGCTGTGAATGTTACTTGTATGTGACAGTAGGTGTTGTCCAGTAGTGAGTTAACATTCCTTTCAGTATTACTGAAATTTGGTGCATGGGAAAAACATGTAATTTCAGCAGTTGTAAGGTTTTGGGTCTCGCTTCCCCGTTTCTGTTTCACAGTGCAAGCTCTGGGGAAAGTGATACACATTCCATACATCATACAGGCTTCTACACCTCATTTCCCAAAAACTCCAAAAAGTAAATGAAATACAGATATGGGAAGGAGTCCTTAACAGAGTGACGACTTCTAGGTATACCATGTTTCACCCACATTTTCTACATTGTAATCGTTAGTTTCTCTAGATAATATTTGTGACTGTTCCACAGCTGGCAACAGAGCCATTTATTATTTAGCATCCCACTATCTAATCATGTCATCTCCACAATACTTCAATTGAAATGGTATTTTCTGTCCATTATATCATCGTTTGCACAAATGGCACAGTTAACAGCTGGAGAATGCTCCACTTTTACACAAGTACTTTGGCAGACAAGACATGCAGTATACATATAAGATGTGAAGTTCTGAAGTTGGCTCCAAATCATTTTAGTTCTTTATTGCAAAAGTTCTGTAGAATCGATTTTTGAACCCTTTAAGATTGTATAATGAAGTGTAATATGACTTTAGCAGATAGACACCAATTTATGGAGCATTGGTAAAGTATATTGAACACACATTTTATGAAGTCTTATTTAACAATCATTGGCCATGCATACACATTAGTTGTATGTTTTCCAATTCTCTTGCACCTGAGTTAAATCCAGCTGCCAGTCCCACAGTCCCAGGAGATCAAAAATCTTCTGTTCCCAGACAACAAAAGGTTTTTTCATACCCTGTACTTGTTATGAGCTATAATTTCCATAATTTAAAACCTTAGAGTGGTGTTATGATTGGATTTTCTGTACTTGTCAAAATATGTTGCATCATTCCTGCAAAGTCTTTCAGATGAACAGACGTGTCAGTATGAACTTTGTTACAGTGTCACTGTGAAAGTTTCAAATCTTCTATGTCAGTTTTGCATTCTTGATTCCAGACAGCATTCTAAAATCTCCTATGTGAAATACACATTATTCCACTGAAGCAGATTAAAATTATTAACTGTTAAATCTGAACAAAGAAAATGAAGTGGTTAAAAGAAGTGTGTAGTGATACTGTAAATAACTGCAGATGTTAGGAAATAATCTCGAATGATTAACCTATGCTGTTGGAGCCATATGTAAGAAAGCTGTTAGCTGTGAACATGAAAATGCAACAAATGTATCAGCCATCGTATCAAAAATAACAGTGTTTATCTGCCAGTTTGTCCAACAGGAATATTGTGCACGATGTTTGGGCCCTTTAGTAAGAACATGAGCTGGATCCAGAACCTTACCCTTACAAATATGCCATGATCTATAAAAATTAGTCTGTTTAAAAAATAAAATTTATCTGCAGTTTTATTAATTATAACTGTAACATAAATATTTTAGCATATTAACTTTGCATATAACCCAGCAATGTACATTTTCTTCAGAAGTATATATATATATGTAAGTCTGAGTCCATTATGGGACTTCACATGTAAGTTCAGTGTAACAATACTGTATATACTGTATGTAAAAAGAAATAGAGATATAGATTGAACATCTTGTATTGATGTTTGTAGAATGTCTATGATATATCAGTATAATGTCAACAAGGTGAATAAGACATTTTTTATATTGGATGGATTTTACTGTTAACAGATTTTCACATATCACATTTGCAAATTTAGAATTTTGCCAATTTTGGGGTTTCAAAATTTTACAAGGCAACTGTGCCACTTGTTTCAACAAATTCATAAAGGTACATGGTAAGCCCTCTGGGTAAACTCAGTAATTGTAGTTTTGTTGAATTAATTCTTGAAATTTCCTTTTCTGGCAGAATGCAGTAGCATTGTTTCTTGAAATATTTTTCATAAAAGCATTTATTTTTACATACAATTGATTATGGCTAGTATCACCCATGTTCACTTCAGCTAGGTAAAATATTGCCTTTAACTGTGACTCCTCTGCTTTTTACCGTTGCACTCTTCATTTAAATGAAGCCTAATTGAGGTAGTGATAAAATGAAAATTTACTTAATCACAATTTTCCATAACAGTTTGCTCTTTATATTTAAATGCAGTTTTTAAACAAAACCTTTCACAACTACAGCTGAATGCCTGTAACTGTACTAGCCTTGACTTTGGATTCTGGTGACTTTTGTTTGCCAGAGGATGTCGAACAAGTCAGTAGGCAGTTATTCTCAAGACATCTAAGAAATTGAAGGTTGTGGTTATAGTTTTCGATTATATATATACATGTACTCTACATTAAATTAATACACGATGCAGTTTTATAAGAGCCGTCTCTGCATATGGGGCCCCAAGGGGGGAAAAGTATTCCTTTTTCCAAGTTTTTCTGACAAATTTTTTCACTGTTTATCCAATTGTCCCTCACCATTATTTTTTCATAGCTTAACCCTTAGTGCAGTAGTGCTACAAGATAAGATTTGGTCTCAATCACTCAGTGTGGGAACAGTTTAACCTCAGTACATTACACAGTAGAAGATATATGGCCAATTTCAAGAACGGTATTTTTCAGATATTTTGATAAATTTTACAGTTTACCTTGTGCACGTGCCAGGCTATTTGCAGAGTAGAGCTACGAGTACATATGAAGTACAAAAAATATTCTCATCTTTAATTCAAATGGGTCTCTACTAGATGTAGATTAATTTTACATAAAAATAAGTATAACATCCCTCGTGTATATAACAGTCTGTATACACCAACACAATAATGTGCCTTAATTCAGTTGGGAGGCATTGCTACTAAATTGTACAAAAATTTGTTATAATATATTCTATTTACGAGGGTCATACTGAAAGTCATGAGCAACAATTTTTTGTAAAGTAACATGCTTTATTATTGACAAACCAAATACACCACCTCAATCTACAGACCTTTCTTTATTTTTCCACATAATTGCCACTTCTTTGTACACATTTCTCCCAGCGTTCTGGGAGTTTGAAAATTCCCCTTCTGTAAAATTCCGTTCCAGGCATCCGAAGACACTGACGCACTGCTTTCTGAATTGTCTACCTTATCTCAAAACGTCCACGCAGCTGATCCTTCACAAATCCAAAAAGATGGTAGTCAGAGGGTGCCAGATCAGGGCCATAGGAGGAGTGTGGAAGAACTTCCCACCTCATCTTTGCAGTTGCTTCCAATGTGAGGCAAGCGTTGTCATGCAAGATGACCATGTTTCGTCCCGGACGTTTATTGTGCAATGCACGACAGCTTGTGCAGTGTCTGGACATAACGAGTAGCATTGATGGTTTGCCCAGGTTCCAGGAATTTAGCCAGAATAAACCCCTCTGCATCCCAGAAGACTGTGCCCATCACCTTCGCAGCTGATGGCACTGTCTTTGCCTTCTTTTTTGATGGAGAATGCAAATGGTGTCATTCCATACTCTGCCGTTTCGTTTCAGGCTCAAGATGGTGAAACCAGCTTTCGTCACCTGTCACAATACAGAGCAAAAAAGCACTGCCTTCATGTCGATATCTCTGCAGAAGTTCTGAGATGATGGCTTTTCGCTGACCTTTGTGGTCTTCGGTCAATAACCGCAGGACCCAACAAGCACAAACTTTCCTATAGCCCAAGCTTTCAATCATCTCCTGTACTGCACTGTGCCCTATTCCAAGTTTTTGGGCTATTGTGTCCATAGTCACACGCCTGTCATCTTGAATGATCTCATCCACTCTTTCCTTGTTGCGTTCAGTTGAGGCTGTTCAAGGATGACCGCTCCAAGGCTCATCTTTGATGCTGGTGTTTCCCATCTTTGAACACTGCTCGCACCCTTGCACACACTTCCATAAGCACACTGAAGTCTCTAGTGAATTTCTGCAGCAGGGATTTCCTCTTTCACAAGAAATTCGATGACAGCACGCTGTGCGAAATGACATATCATTGTCAGCCATTTTGTTAGGAGTGATACTGGTCACAAGACATTCAAGGTTAACACAACAGCTGGTTCCACCTACCACCGTACTCTCTTTCGTCTGCTGTTCCCAGGTTTCATGCAAAAAAAAAAGTTGCTCATGACTTTCGGTACGACCTACGTATATGTGAGGGTACTTCTTGTAGTTTGTATCTTAAGTATACAAAACATAACAAACACTTCTTATTAATCCATACGAATTCAAAAATTACGTGTAAGAGCTTCCAACAAAGGAATTTTCCGTATACATTGTATACTGTATACACAATATTACTGGTTTGTCCTAAGTCATTGATGATCCTGCAAAGCATTCTATGGTGAAGGATAAAGACCAAGTCAAACTCTTGTCAGTCATGGGACACCTGAAAATTGATAACTGGGGCAAGCATGATTGGAGTCTTAACTTTTATCTTAGCTGACAGAATACAGTTCAAAGTCATGTAAGACTGTTTCAAAGAGTTCATCACACTGTTACTCATGCGTGGTATGACTCATTTAATTCTAGGTGTTTTAAAGCTCAGTAGTTCCATCAGGATCAGTTAAGACTTCTCAGAAGCCACTGGGCTATGTTCATTGGTTGTTGTGGCTGATGCTGTTGATCCAGTACTGTCTTGTTTGGGTGAGGATTTGCACTGCTCTTGGCTAATGCTATTGTCTTCAGTAGGCCGATGGTAGATCTGTAAAGACTTCATACCTAAAATCTCAGGGTTCTCTCTCCAGAACACATCACCAATCAGATCTGTATAAAATGGAAGCACAACATGACGAAGTTTCCCATCTCCAGGTGTTTTGCACAGTTTCCTAATGAGGACTGTTCCTTTGCGGAACATTGGTGGTTCGTTGTTGTAGTTCAATCCAAACTCTGAAAATAGGAGTTCATTTTTGTCTGATGCCAGTGTTCCACGCAGTCTTTCTTCTGCCTGAAAAATCACAGCAACAGCATAAGTGAATGCTATGAGTACTTAACAGATAACGATTATGTGAACTAGCCTGTTACATCTTATCCCATCTCTTACACTGTCAAAAAACAACAGTAAAAACAAACGATTTCAAAGAAGTGCATTTTTATATTTATGAAAATCTTAACATTATATTAATCATTAATGGGATATGTTATTTTCGGACTTCGCATCCAGCACATCCGTCAAGTCCCAGCAATGGGGCACATCCCATTGATTCAGAAACACTGATACAGATGGCTAGTGGCTGATACTAAATATTCCTCAGCCCAGCACTGTTCTTTATACACAATCAAAAATGTATGGTACATCACAAAACAAAGTTTAATTTACATTTCACTGCTGCTCAATTTAGATGTTGGCACTATAGGAAAGTATGTAAATTCTCAGTATATCTCTATTCAGATGTTCTTAGGTGGATTTTTGTGAGACTGTTTTGGTCTAAAGAACCCTCTCTAACATAACAGCACTGTGGTAATCACTTGATATATTTTACCCGCCCCATCACTTAGCAATTGCTGCTTTGGGACCACAGCAGGGAAATATTAAATTGTTTTATTGAGCCTTTGCTGACATGGAGAAGGACCATCCTTGGGTTTGCCAGAGTTCTGGCTACCAGTCCTACAAATAAAATGGACCACTCTGCAATAGTATTTTTTGTTGAGGTATGTATTTGTGTTTGTGTTGTCAGCCAAAGGAACATTTCAGTTGTAACAATTGGCTCTTTTTGCAGTTTCAAATTAAGCTGTTATTTTGCTCAATGATCTCATGAATGAGGCTTCTTTGTATCGAGTTCTGTTCATTCAAAACATTCAAGGGAAGTGCTTTATACATGCTGAGCTGTGACATGGTAATTATTAAAGTGTATGTTCAGTACTTTTCATAAATAAAATCCATGACTAAAGTAAAACAAAGAAGCAAAATGTAGGAGTAGGAAACAGTATTTTGAGAGGACTGGACACAGAAGTAATGTTTTGTTGAGAATAAGGGTTGCATGAGGTGTGGTATGTAAATGAAGTTTAAGCATACCAAAAGAGAGAACATTTTGAAACTAAACATTCAGATTTCAACCAGAAGTATTCTGGACAATTCAGAGAAAAGAAAAGAAGCTTCTATAGTTCAGGCACTGAAAGTTCAACAAAATATTTTTGAGAAGTGATACAATTCTTGAGATCTGGCCACTGAAGACAGTTTTGACATATGCCACTTGTGAAGTTGTCAAGAACTTCTACTAAAGGGACTTTGTACAAAACTATTCACTTGTTGCATCACAGAAGCACTGTTGCACAAACTGCACAAGAAGGGTAGCTGATATTACAAAGGCAGAGCTTTCTTTCAAAAGAGGTTGAAACTCAAATTTCTAGATATTAAAAAATGATGTTCAGTATTAGCTGTTGAGTCAGTGACAGACATCACCTCAGTTGCCCAAGCACATATATTTGCATGTGGCATACCATCCAAGTTTGAAGTGATCGAAGAACTTATGGATTTTAATTCAATGCTGGGTCAGAAAAAGGGATGGGATTTCATTCAGGCATTAATATTAGTCTTCAGAAGGACAATCTGAAATTATGAGGCATGTGTGCACAGTTACTGATAACATGCCTAATATGGTTGTCAAATAGTATGGTGTCTCCTCTTTACAAGCATGTGCATGAATTAGATCTCCATAGTGAATTAATATACTATAACTGCATAGGCCATCAACAGAACCTAATTGGTAAAGCTCTAGGATTTAAAGAAATTATGACCACTGTCATCAGTGCAGCTAACCCTATCGGGTCACATGGACTAAAGCATGGACAGTTTGAGTCATTTTGTGATAAAATTAGGAGTGAATTGTGTGCTCCTCTGGAGTTTGTTGGCTTGGCAAAGGCAAGGTTCTGCAGTGTTTTCTGTTACTACTAGAAGAAATCAAAAGTTTTCCTTATTGAAGGACAACCAGGCACAGATGCAAGTTGGGTATGTGATCTGGCCTTCCTGACAAATATTTATGAGCACCTGAGTGCCCTAAATAGTAAGCTGTAAGGGGAATCTAAACAGTGTATGAGCCTTCCAAATGAAGTTATTGTTTCATTCACAGCTTATGAATAATAAGACTGTGCCATTTTACAAACTTCCAGAAAATATTATGATTATACAAAACACACAGAGTATTTGGTATGTTGGCAGGTCTGTGGGTTTTGATCAGGACAGAACATTTGCTAACTTTTGAGGTGTCATATGAAGATGGTGAACCTACTTTACAGCTGAAACTGATACATATTGCAGTGATGAACTCTGGCCTAAATTCAAGGGAAATTTTCTTAACTTTGATAAATGTCTTCCCCAGACACATACCTGAATCTGCATTAGAACACAGCTGTTGAGAAACACATATTTGTGAACAAGCTTTCTCATTGATAAAGCTATATAAAGTTACACAGTGATAGATAAAAATTTCATTAGCCGTTCAACTGACCACAAGCACTGTATCTGACTTAAAATGCTTGGTACCCAAAGTTTAGGTTCAGTGGTCAAAATAGTCATTTTCATTACAAATAAACCTAATACTTCATTTACATCAGTACATCAGTATTGAATGTTTCTAATAAGGTTTTTTGTTTATAAAGTATTTGAAAACATCACTTTGGTTTTCTCTGTTAAAGTATGGGGAGGTCTTTTGACAGCCTCGTGAAAATTCTTGGGCCACTCAGGTGAGATGGCAACAGTCTATTCCTGTCATCTCACATTGTACGTCAGATTCATGGTTAAATTCATGATTAAAATTTCTCCAATATCACACAAACAAATCTCTGAATAATTACTAATCAGTTTCATTACTGCTTGTGTCAAAGCACCGCATGAGTCACATACTAGACATTCTGACAGCTGTTCATATCTGATGCCCATGTGGAAGGTAAGGAAACGATTCTGCCACAAATTTTGGAATCTTAACAGTTCCAAATATAGAAACTATTCATACAACAGTAAATACATTTAGACAGATGGTTCTTACTGAACAAAGAAATCGTCAAGTCCTCACTGAAGAGAAGTTGGATGAAATCGGTGCTAGGCTTGAACATTCTTCTCAGAAACATCTTAAATGCCTTACAGAAGAGATCAAGATTTCAAGTGTGTAATTTACCAAATTTCCAACAGGGAACTAAATATGTGTGAACATTTTACAGCAGTATAAGGAATGCATGCGTAACAACATTTCCTCATCTGGAAGCCTCTATCTGCATACCACAGATCCTTCTTTGGGAAACTGAAGGATGTAGAACAGTAATAATACAAGCACAAAGAAACCTTACTTCATATACAGATATGCATAAAGTTTAAAATGTTTCAATACAAATAAAATCATCCACAATGTAGGAGTGATGAGCTTAGCATTAGGTATACGAAGGTCGTATGTTTTGTTATATAGGTCATCTTTGAATTGGGTACATCTGTATTTCTTTGAATTTTTTTTAGGTTTTCCACCACAAACAGTAAGCAAAATATGTATACCTCTGTGATATAATGCTGTGCTGTCCATTGAACGTCAACCAATGTTCCAGAGGAACATGTCACCTCCATCTTCAGGGTCAGATAGAGGCAACATGGTCCTCAAACACTGGCCGACTTTCAATGGACAACATGGCATTATATCCCAGAAGACAGAACTCTTCATAACCACTGCTGTGAGAACCTCAAGTCCTACAAAAAATATGTACTCCCGAGTGGAAGTATATTAAATTTCTGAAATAATTTTCTGCAGGGGAGACTCTCTTTAACACCTACCATTATTCTAATTGTTTTCTTGTAAATGGCAAATAATTTTGTCTGCTAAATTTTCCCATTTGAACCCATGACAGTATGGAGTGGGTGTCAAGTAAACCAATTTTAAAGTATTGTCATATGACCTGCCTGCACTTCCCGTGTTCCTACTAATAATAGTAAATATTTAGCCGTTATTAATATTGTATACATTATATGACCCACAGATTAAACAACCTGGCAATGTAGCCCTGTGAATGATAAAGGCTGACCACCACTGTTATAGATTCAGTTGTTTTGATATATTCCCCAGCACACACCTGTGAGCCATTTATCAGTAACAAGCAGATTAGCTAAGGATCCGACTTTCAGTTTGGATATATGATGTTTAACTTGACTAAAGTTTTCTGTGCTATTAATAAACTGCTGTGCATATCTGTTAAGGATATAACATAGACCATGACCAATTGCAGTTGGGAGGCATGAATTGTGGCTTTCCACAGTCACTGTCCACATGTTATGAAACTGCCCTGAAATAAACCATGATCTTTTGTATTTGGAAAGAATGCTATCTATCCTGCCTGAAATTCTCTGTGGTTTTCCTCAGTTCTGTCCATGTATGTTAGGATATTATCATACAGTAGACCACAACTACTGTACTTGTATTTTGGAGGCTGTGTATCCCAAATGGAGTTTGTGTTGTCTTCAGCCTCTGTCCACAAGATGTTAGGAAATTAACTTGAACCAGATCATGGCAATTTAATTCCCTATTCTTTCCATTTCACTGCTCATAATAACCCTTTCATGTTATTTGATTGTTAATAATTTCACAATGTGATGCAGTTGATGCAGATAATATATTCATTGATAACTCAAAATTAAGAGACTATACTGTAGGACCCTTTATAAATGGCTTATCAGATCATGATGCTCAACTCATAGAAATAAATAATATTGACCTTCAGCCCAGTAATCAACAATATCAAACAGTAAGGAAAATCAACGAGCATACGATGGCAGATTTTGTCACAAAACTAAGTAATGAATCATGGGACAATGTATTTGACAGCAATAATATTGATTCTAAATTTAATTGCTTTCTGAACACATACTTGAGGATCTTTTATTCAAGCTTTCCCTTAAAAATAGTCAAAAATGAAAATAAAAACAAATCCACCTGGATAACAATTGGAATAAAAACTTCATGTAAACACAAAAGACAACTATATTTGGCCAGTAGGGACAGTAATGATCCAAGACTAAAAAGTCACTACAAAATGTACTGTAAAATTTTGTCAAAAGTCATTAAAGAAGCCAAACAGAATAACTATAACAGCCAAATTCTAAAATCAAACAATAAAATTAAAACCACCTGGGATATTGTGAAAGTTGAATCAGGAAAGAAATCTGTTAATGAAGACGTACAAAGTTTGAATATTGAAGGGAAGTCCACTAACAATCCACAAGCTATCGCAAGTGCATTTAATGAATATTTCCTTTCATTAGCTGAGAAAACATATTCCAATAATAATAATAATAATAATAATAATAATAATAATAATCCAATATACTATCTGTCTCGTGCCTTTAACAATTCATTTCCAAATATCAATCTCAAATTCTCAACAAGGAAGGAAATTGAAAACATTATTAAATCCCTTAAGCCCAAAAATTCACATGGATATGATGAAATCTCTACCAAATTACTTAAAGCAAGCTCTGTTTACATCAGTTCACCCTTGAATCATCTATGTAATAAATCTTTATCATCAGGTACTTTTCCTCAACGCTTAAAATACGCTGTAATGAAACCACTTTTTAAAAAAGGAGAGAGAAAATGCATCTCTAATTACAGACCAATATCCATATTGACTTCATTCTCAAAAGTCTTTGAAAAAGTTATGTATAATAGACTACTTGAACACTTAAATTCTAACAACATATTAGTCAAAGAGCAATTTGGATTTAGGAAAGACCTAACAACAGAAAAAGCAACCTATGAACTAACTAACGATATTTTAAGTGCTCTCAATGACAGATTAATTGTGGGAGGGATTTTCTGTGATCTAGCAAAAGCTTTCGATTGTGTTAATCATGATATCTTACTATCGAAATTAAATTTCTATGGAATAACTGGCAAAGCTAATGAATGGATCAAATCATACCTCAAAAACAGGTATCAAAGAGTTGAAATAAATAATAAAAACTCCAGTCATAATGCATTTTCAAACTGGGGAATTATAAAGCACGGTGTTCCACAAGGATCAATTTTAGGTCCCTTACTTTTTCTTCTCTACATAAATGATCTATCTAAAACCATCAACAATAAATCTAAACCAATTCTATATGCAGATGACACTAGTATAATATTTAAGAACTCTAAATTTGAAAACTTTAAAAATGACATAAATATTGTATTTGAAGCCTTAAACAGATGGTTCGAAGCCAATTTACTCTCATTAAATTTTGATAAAACCCATTACATATCATTCACAACTAAAAACAACCACCAAATTGATCTGGACATCAGTTATGCCAACAAATTAATCTGTAAAGTACTTGATACAAAATTCCTTGGAATACATGTAGACAGTACACTGTCTTGGAAAATACATATTGAACAAATTATACCTAAATTAAATGCAGCTTGCTATGCGATGAGATCAATTAAGCCTTTTATGTCACAGGAAACATTGAAGATGGTTTACCATGCCTACTTTCATTCTATTATGAACTATGGATTAATATTTTGGGGGAACTCTTCACATAGTGTAATAATTTTTAAAATACAAAAGAATATAATTAGAATCATTACAGGATGTAGAAGTAGAGATTCATGTAGAGAATTATTTAAGAAATTAAAAATTCTACCTCTTCAATCGCAATACATATTATCGCTTCTCTTATTTGTTGTTTACAACAAAGATAAATTCAAATTAAATTCTGATGTCTATAACATGAATACTAGACAAAAATATAACTTCCACCTACCCTCATCAACTTTATCAGTATATCAAAAAGGAGTCTACTTTACTGGCATAAAAGTGTTCAACAATCTGCCACAAAGTATTAAAAACTTGGGCAATGATACTAAAAAGTTTAAATCAGAGTTAAAGAATTATCTACATGCTCATTCCTTCTACTCTTTAGCTGAATACTTCAATGTAAATAGAGAATGATGTAAAATTAAGTTATATTAATTTTTAAGCTAAAATTGCCTGTACTTATGTATGTAACCTTTTGACTTGTTCTGTATCCAAAGGTACTAACCTACTTAGGATTTATAGAATGTAAATAAATTCAATTCAATTCAATTCAAGTGGCATTATGCAACCTACTAACTACAGAGTGCTATCTTCTTAACCAACATTGTCAGAACCTCAAATCCTACAAAATGCTGTTTGTAAGATTGACATGGAGTCTGATATCATGAAGTGTCTTATTTCAAGAGGGTATAGGACTACACATAAAAGTTTTTCAGTGGTTGTATGGCCGTTCTCCCTTATCTTGGCAAGTCTATCAATGTGGTAGAGGCATCAATTTCTGCGGTTCACCTTATGAAGTATAATATTAGAAGACACAAAAATTTACTGACATTATTTTACTTAAATGTTTTGCTAGCTCTTCAATCACATCCAAACATGAATTATGAACCCAGAAGTTAAAGCACCTCTTAAAACAGTGTTTCTCAGCTGCCAGGCCCTCGTCTAGTAAAAAAAGAATTTACTGGGTTGCAGTCCCACAAAGGTTGAGAAACAGTGTCTTAAACCACCCCTAACAACACACCAAAGCATTATCTTGTATCAAGAATGGCTGGGTTCAACTTACTGTGGTTTATGGGGCAGGCCACACCAGCAGAGGCCATTTGTTCAAAATAAAGCTGACACTTTTTTTTTTTGCACTGATATGAGGTGCAATTTAGCATGGTGTGCTATTTCTGACTTAGCATCTTCAGTAAGAAATTACTGGTGGAAATCTACACTCCATGACACAGGGAATTAACATATACCATGCTGCAGTGTAGTAATGGGTAGGGTTACAACCAGTGCTTGAGGTGGAATGAAAATAGAACCGGGATGCCATCCCGCCGCATCCCACCCCACCTCAAGCCCTGGGTATTGTACACTGCATTTACTGCCAAAGAAGTAATGGGATGCTTTTAAGCCATTTAGAAAAGAACTGGGATGCCATCCCGCCCCACCCCAAGCCCTGGTTACAACCTACACATGTACAAAATCTCCACAGAAAATGAAGTGTAGAAACAAAGCAATGGATCTACAGATCTTGCTTTCGGCTGTCTCCTACCAGGTTTCATATTACACAACCTAATTTGAAGTGTAAACAGCACGTAGTTTGATAACCTAAACATCAGAAATTAGATTCACGTTTACTTCTCAAGTTACAGACACTCTTATAGTACATAATGACACACACATGAATCACTCTGAATACCCATAATCATCAAACCTCTCATAAGTTTCACACCCTGATCTGCAAAACTTCCCCATATAAATTTGCATTGTACATTTGTCACTTGTAATTGACTCAGCAAAAAGTAGGATATATATTCGTACCTACAAGGAATATATGTTGCTTGGAAAAACTCTTGTACCTGGGCATTTGAAAATCCTTTCTTTAAAACCAGGCCCCAAAATGCTGTGTTATATAAATTGTTGACATGAACATCAGCCTGACGCCAACCCAAATAGTCTCTCAGATTCTTGTCTGTTGGGTACATCACGACTCTGGCATCAAACGCCGGTGGATACTGCAGCCGAATAGGCCCAAAAAATCCTACCCAATGAAACACGAAACTTGATGCAAACAAACTATTCACATTAGTCATCAGTTTCGATGCTCGACGATTGAAGAGGTTTGTATCTTTTCGGATGACGAAACTATATTCGTCACTCTGCCCAAATGCAAGGCAAATGTCTCGGAACTCGTCCATTACACATGTAGCCGCTCGGGTCATCAAGTTAAGTCCACGAACATCATTTGGCTTCACATAACCATGAACGTCTGCAAACCTACTAAACCCTCGTCCGTCAATCCTAACCACAATCCAACAGTTTGGTAAACATGGATCTGGAAGCTCAAAATTTTTTACATATTCGTATTTACTTTTTGCCATATTCTCTTGCGAGGTAAAGATATCTCTTCTTGTTAGGTTATGGTTCTTCGCTTTCATACACCTCCGGAAGTGAGGATATAGTTTATTTTTTAACATTACCACCTGTGTTATTTGGGTGTCACTTTCATGCTAGAGTTAAATTTATTTGTTCATAATACACAAGAAGAAATAATTTACTGTTGAAAGTTTTGAAACATAAACAATACACGCATGTATATCCCTCAACGCCAATTTATAAGCACAAAACTTCCTTCGAGCTGAAACAAGCACAATTCATATACGAAACCGTGGAAACGTCTGAGTTCATCTGTGATCTCAACAAGGTTTCCCACAGTGGCTGTCTGTGGGTATGGTGCCCGTCGTGCTCACCATGCTCGTCATTCGTGTGGTGTTGAGGATATAGCCACCGAGAATGCTAATTGTCTAATTACAATACGTAAAAAGGTAAAGGTGTCCCTATGCTTAACTTATTCAGCACTACGCCATGAAGGCGCATGTCGGAGTAAATGTAAAGATCCACTGAGAACAAAACAATATCTGTGCTCTCCTGTCTTACTTCAAGTCAGAACTGCGTGGGCAAAACAGACGCTAAGACGGATCGTCTGTGGGACCCTTATATGTTTATCTATTCACTTTGTCATTGTTGCACGATTTTGTTTTGTAGTATACTGTGTTCGTTCATTAGTGTGGTTGTCAATGTAACAAATCAACCTTTTTTTCTTTTTTTTACTGGAGGAAAAATGAGAGTACAATGAGACAGTACTTCAGCGATTTGTAGACTTAAAAGAAGGCCCATGAATCAGTTAAGAGGGAAGTATTGTACAGTATTCTCGGAGAGTTTGGGGTACCCATGGAATTACTTAGGCCGATTAAAATGTCCTTAAATGAAACATAGGAATGTATGTATAGGTAAATATTTGTTTGTTAATTCACATCCATAATGGCCTAAAACAAGGAAATTCTTTATCATCACTGCTTTTCAACTTTGCTGTAGAATATGCCATTAGGAAGGTCCAGGAAAACCAGGTTGGACTGAAATGGGACACATCAGCTGCTGGTCAGTACTGATGATGTGACTCTACTGGTTGCTAACATAGATACCATAAAGAAAATGACAGAAACTTCAACTGTTGCTAGTAAGGAGGTTGATCTAGAAATAAATGCAACGAAAACTGTATGTTGCTATCTCATCACCAGAATGTTGGGCAAAATCACGACATGAAGATCCTTAAAAAATGTGGCACAGTTCAAATATTTGGGAATGGCAGTAACAAATCAAAATTCAATTCAGGAAGAAATTAAAAGGAGGTTGAATTTGGGTAAAGGTTGCTACCATTCAGTCAAGAAACCTTTGTCTTCTTGTCTGCTGTTTAAAAACATAAAAATTAGATTATACGAAACTGTAATTTTGCCTGCGGTCTGTATGGTTCTGAAACTTTGTCTCTGACAATAAAGGAAGAACATGCCCTGAGGGTGTTTGAGAACAGGATGAAGAGAATATTTGGATCAAAGAGAGATGAAGTGATGGGAGATTGGAGAAAGCTGAATAATGAGGAGCTTCATAACTTTTACTCTTCATCAAGTATAATTAGAATGATGAACTCAAGGAGGATGAGATGGTCAGGGCATGTAGCATGAATGGGGGCAAAGATGAGTGCACATAGGATATTGGTGGGAAAGGCAGATCAAGATATGGACCAGTGGAGAGCTGTTGTGAGCACACTAATGAACCTTCAGGTTCCATAAATGCTGGGAAGTTCTTGAATAGCTTGCATAATTAGAAGCTTCTCAAGAAGGGCTTAGCTTGCTTCCCATTTTTTGATTAGCCCTTTATAAATCCTACACTTTGAATGACGTGTAGGATGATGTGTCACTTGGCTCCATAGAAAACTGGCCCAAGTGGCTAATTCAAAAATAAGCTATAGCCTCCCAATCACATAGGCTGTGTTGCTGATTAATCTTTTTCGAGGCACCGTTCACAAGTGGGGTCATCTGTCAGCCTCCCGTTTGAAACGGTGTCCTTTTAGATGACAGTGTCCTGCAAATAGTCATACCACCCATCTTAATTGGTCTCTGTTTAATTTTAACAGATCCTTCGTTCTTCTGGCAGAGGGCCCTAGTATAAGTCCATTTGTTTGAGTCCAATTATGGATTCCCAATGTTTTTTTGTTATTTATGTTTGTTCAGTCCCTGACCACTTTCTTGGCAACTCCAATTGAGATGCCGCAAGCTGGTTCAGGCCCTATGAATGGATGTTCAGATCCTGCTCTTGCCAGCTGATCTGCCATTTCATTATCAACAATACTCTCATTAATTTGCACCCATATCAGTTGAAAACTATTATGTCTGGCCAGTTGTATGAGGGATTGATGGCAGTCCCAGACCAGTTTTGTAGCTCCATGAAGTTAGTTGTAATGCATTGACCCATGGTGTGGGTTGTGTTGTGGGATATTTTGTACATTTGTGGCTTCTTTTGTTAGCAGGTCGAAATTTTCGTTACTGGTTATTATGGAATTTCTGGGAATCTGTACCACTGCTGGTACTTCGTTTCTTAGTTGGCACAGAATATGTTTTCTACCTATCATGTACCAGTTCACAGGAATCTGTATTTCAATTGATTGTAATTTGTGTATGGTCGCTCGATTTTGATTCTGCAAAAATAATGTTATTGATTCTTTTCTTGGTTTCTATTTTCGCTGTCATAAGTACCAGATTTATTGCCAGTATTTCTGCCTGGGTAAATTGCTATTTGTGCTGACAACCTTTGTTGGTTGGCTATTTGCTTTGATTCTACCTTTTGTGTTGTCATTTTGATCCATTTATGAGTATTTTGTTAGAGGTTGTGTTTCTTTACTGATATTTCAATGTAATTTCTTCTGTTATCTGTAGTGTATGTAGAGATGTTGGTGTTGGTATTTTTCTTTCATACTAGCTGAACCGGCCACGCGTTGCTGTGGCTCAGTCTGGTTAAATGGAAAAGAAAGAAAAGAGAAAGTGCACGTTTCTAATATGTTTAATTCCACAATGGTTGTGGGTATACAATATATTTTGTTGTTACATTATCTGTGCAGATATAGAGATTACTTGGTTTGCAGACTCTAGAACACGCAACATATAATTGTCCATGTGAGAAGCAATCCGTGTCTAGATCTAAACCGCACAATTCTAAAGATTGGCCCTGAGCTTTGTTGATGGTGATTGCAAACGACAATCGAATTGGGAATTGCAATCTCTTAAATTAAAATGGCACATCCGTTGGAATCATACGAATGCGAGTAATGAGGACATCTTCACCTTTGAAAGGTCCTGTCAAGATTCTTGCTTCTACGATGTTGCTCAATAAATTTTTACTGCAAGCTGCGTGCAGTTGCAAGGCTTTGGCTGGTTCATATTTCGCAACATGATAATTAGCACGCCTATTTTCAATTGCAGTACGCGCGGTGGCATCCCTGGCAGATCGAGTGAATTAAAAAATTCTGTTGGATAATTAACCGCTTCATCTGCTTCACAACAGTGTCGACGGACTTGTATGTGACTGCCTCGCATTGAATGTTAGACTGAATGATATTGTTAAGTTCGTAGACGTCTTTGTTCTTGTCCGCAAGAATAGCTCGTTCACTCAGCCAATCGTGATTCTTATAATTGGTTTGAATATTGGGAAATACTTTTTCAAACAATTCTCCTTTTGACGTCACTAAATTGCAGAAGTAATGAGGCAATGAAATTCGTCCTGAGGTCAGATCAACGGGCACCTTTCCGTTCCCAATTGCTGCCAGAATCAATCTAATTAGGAACGTTTTACAAGTTCCTCCTGACGCATCTAAGAAGAAGATTTCTGCAACCCCCTTATCGACAGTTTGCATTATTTGATCGTAAATGCCTTTTTGCTCAAGCGTTAGCTTAGGAATATTTGATTGCACACACGACAAAAGATCACCCGTGTTGTAATTTTGTTCACGATGCAATTCTACATTGAACGAAGCAGCAGCAGATCGATTCGGTGATGGCATTCCCAATTGATTGAGAACTTTGTTCGCGATTTCTAAACACAAATCTGCAATCATTATCAACGCTTCGTTGCAGATTACTGCTGTGAAATCCATGTTCATATTGGAATTTTCCTTGCGTATTCGACGGAAAATATCTTCAGCCATGTTCGATTTATATTTCTCCCATAACTCTGTTGGAGATGAAGGAGAGCAGGCGCTCAATATGATTGCAAACAATGCACGAATTTGATGTGGATGTGACGTGTTGCACGCGTCAGTAATGCATGTAGCGTGTTCGGGTATGTCACCCTACAAATAACTTTACGCCATATTAATTATAGCGAATCTTTATTGTAATTCACTTGCACACTTTACAATTATCGCCACTTGCAGTATTAGAGTTACTTGTTACACAATCTCTCGGCCAATACTTCTGTATCTCTTGGCGTCTAGGTTCCAACCTTCTTCAGCGGCAGCTATTCCAAGACTGACTGGGCGAATGAATTCAACCCCCTTTTATACCCTCGGCCGCTGCTATGCAAATGAGCCTTTGTCATAACCGCGGAAACGCTGCTTTGTTGATTCCGCGATTCCTACGCAACGACCCATTGTTATTGCGTTGTCTCTGTGGGAACGCTCCGTGTATTCGTCGTAACCGTGGACATTCGATACAGTATCGCTATTGTTACTTCCTATGCAACGGTCTGTTCTAGCGTTTCCATAGGGGTGACTCTTCTGAATTCCAAATTCTAATTCTGTTTTTCAAAAGAAGCATGTTTTTACCGGTCACAGGTGTGACATCTATATAATAGGTATATAAAAACGCGCGTAATCGAACGCAACGTTGCGTCAAAATTTCGAAGCAATCGGTGAAGAACTTTCGGAGATTTAGGATCCTGAACAAACGAACATTTACATTTTTATTTATATAGATTCTGGAATATTAAAATGATCTATAAAATCGTTAACACATTCATAAATGTAGTTCTACATCCTTCATACATAACAGCAGGATATAGGTATATAACCATTCACACATTAGACATGAACAGTCACTGAGTCGACACCTCGCGTTTAGTGAAATTCTGACCCAGAATACAATACCAAAGATCCGGAGAAACAAATTGAATCGCACAACGCTCAAGACTAATTTGGCGCTTGTGACTGCAGACTGCATTTGTTCGAGAAGTTCTTACCCACAAGTACTATGTGTAACATATAGTCAGATTGTCACGGCTCAGAGAAGCAAAATGCACAAATTACTCCATCTGAAGCTTATGACTGAGTCTTCTGTCGTGTACGGAAGCAGGGCTAACAGTGTGAAGGAATTAAAATTGAGTAACTACGTCCGAAGTTCTAATTAAAATGACTAAATGGACGAATAAAATTTATTCAGTTACATATCAAGTAAGAACCGAAATTGTAATAAAATAAAAACATGAGAAAGTATTGAAGCGTAACGAACGGTGTTGTGGTGTGTGAGAGCCAGAATTTACAGCATGAAAATTATGTTGTACTTCTCATGAAATAACATTTTGTAAACAGATATGAATGAAGATGAGAACAGATTATACTCGTTTCGAGTAAAATATATTGAGATATGCCGCACAGTAATAAGTACATAATGTTCTGAATTTCCATTTGTAGAGAAGTCGATTTCCTGTAAAATACGTTATATCATTGGAAAAGAAGGATTGAACTTCTATCGCTAATTAATCTTAAGATCAAAATTTTGCACCAATAATCGACGTTTTAAGTTCCTCGATAAATCTTCTTGGAATCCGACGGCAGGTTTCAGATCCTTTAATGTTTTTCAAATGTGAACAATGCTTTATGAGCAATTCAAGAGCCTCCACGGTCATAGCGTAATCCCGATATTCGCCTACAGCAATGTGTTCCAAGTCTGCAAGTGTGCCACTCCTTACAACTTCCCTCATGAATTCGACGGTGAAAATGTTAATCCATTCCAAGCGAATGATCTTCAGACTGACGTAATGTCGAATGTAGTCACGGATCCTTGCGTCATCATGGCCATCACTTATGTGTAAGGAAGTTAAATTTCTGAAATGTGGTAACTGGGGGTCGAGCTGTGTATCTGGGTGTAATGATGATAATATGCAAACCAACAAGGACATAGACACCAAGGACGGGCACAACGTTACGATGTCTTGAAGATTTACATGTTTAATGAGTTTCAGAGTCAAATCGGTAAGTCTATGACCTATATCCGTTAGGACGGCGTTCAGATTATACTTAGCATAATCTCCTTCTGTAAGTCGCAAGGTGTGTAATGCGGTCAAAGCTGCCAGGCCAGACAGATCTTCAGTAAATAGGCATATGTCCAAGTTAGTTAGGTTGCGGCACCGCTGTGCTAGCTTACTGATATCCTCAACTTTACCGCTGACATGTGATATCTTATGAAGGTTCTTCTGTGCAACATGATCTAAAATATCATCCTCCTTTCTTCTGAATACGATTTTCTTCATTTGATGTAATTCTGAGAGTAGGAACGCATAGTGTTCCTTATCAATTCTTGTTCCACTCAAATTTAAAAAATCTAATTTCCTGAGTCGCACTAAGTGCTTAGCAGAAGCGTTGGTTACACGATCAGAACCACATAGAGAAACCTTCTTCAGGTGGGTACAGTGTAATCCCAGTTGTTCTATCACTTCGTTAGTGCATTGATACTCGTGAGTAAATATCTGCAAATGCCTAAGGTGACAGATCATCCTTGCAAGTGCACTCGGGTCGCCTTCATTTCCTGTACTAAATCTCAAATACAATGTTCTTAATCCAGGTACACTGTCCAGAGTTCGAACTAGTAAATCCTGTGTAAAACGGCACGACACTATTTCGTCATTATACTCATAAACATGAGCTGTCAGCACAGAGCGAAACATGGCACTGCATAAATTCCTGCAGCTTTCTCTATCCCAAAATACAATTGGTATATCCCCAGGTTCGTAATTGTAATTGATAATCATGTCTGCAAACTTCCTCGTTAATTGAGGAGACATCATTTCTATTACGAAATACGGAAACTCTGATAGACTTCTTTCGATCTGACGGCATTCGGCCAAAACGCTGCCTTCCGTTATCCTGTAAGCTTCTCTGTTAGACGCTTCTGCCCGACGCAATATCGAAATCCATCTCGCCAATACGACGCAATAAAGGTTGACACATTCCTGTAAGCACTTGTTTTTCAGAGTCATGGGCTGTTTCAGTTGAGGCATGTTGATACGTCACCTGAAAAACAATTAAAATGCCATCAGTTAATTGTGTATTCATATGGTTCAGGGTGCTGATATATCGCTTATTCTTAGGGCCAAAAAGCGAACATACGTGTAGTCACTCAAATATATGTAGTACGTGTATGGATTGGAGTTCATTTCAGTCTCCCTGCATGTGTGCACAAGAATGTTGCATGTCTGTGCTTCCCGTGCCCTACCACAAAATCCACACCCTGCTTTAGTGAAGACAGTTAAGTTTTCTCCACGCTTAGTTATTCACCATACCCTTCTGCCTTAAGTGGGTGAGGATGTACATGTGCCTCAAATCTGCGCCTCCTGACGAGATGTACACGGCGTGTCGAGGATCCGTTAGGCTTTTTTTTTTTTTTGCCCTGCAATGCAATCTGTTGGCGAGTTGTGGCTTTAAAATTCTTGAAGTTTCAGCTGTGGCTGTCTATAATTTCAAAGCGTAAGCAAGCTGCATCATGTATTCTGACCTTGAATGTAACAGTACTCTTCTGACGCTCGCCGGAAAATGGCGGTTGAACAGAGAGCCAACATCAGATTTTGTTTGACGTTAGGCAAAACAGCCGGAGAAGCGTACTAAATGATTAAAATTGTGTACGGTAGTGATTGTTTGAGTCGCAAGTCGCACTGAAGAAAATGTGAAAAAGTGACCGAAATCCTTGCCTCAGACAGACATGCTTCTGCCAGACTCATCGAATAGCTTTTGGGATTACCAAAAAGTACTGTGCATCAAAGTTTCACTTAGGAGATTTGACACTGGAAAGACATGTTACGGTCGACCTAAAATGATACAAAATTTACAAAATCGATTGTTGCTGGTGACGAGACATGGTGTCTCGAGCCTCTCACAAAGCGGCAGAATGCAGCATGATTGAGCCCAAAGAAGCCGAAACCAAAGAAAGAGCGCATGCAAAAGAGTCGAGTAAAGACACGGTTGGCCGTTATTTTTTTCGATTCCAAATGAACCATTCACAAGGAATTTCTACCAGAAGGTCAAACAGTGAATTCTGACTGCTATCTCGGAGTCCTCAATCGTTTGTGGGCGAGAATTCTTCGAATTCCACCTGAATATCGAGAACAAGGTTCCTGGTCGCTCCTCCACGGCAATGCCCCACCCCACAAATCGAAGATCGTGCGGCGCGATTTTTTGGCAGAAAAGGGATCACAGTCCTTCATCATCCTCCATATTCGCAAGATTTGGCTCAAGCAGATTTCTGGTTGTTCCAAAAAGTGAAGTTGGCGATGAAAAGAGACCGTCACGAAACCATCCAAAACATCCAAAGGGAATATACCGCAGTTTTAAATGCAATTCCACAAGAAGAGTACAGTGACTATTTTCGAAAACTTTTCGGTCGATTCCAACACTGTATTGATTCAGAAGGAGATTATTTTGAATAAAAAGAGTGAAATTTTGAAAATAATTCCTTGCAAATATGATAAATTTGAATTCATGAAGAGCACATGCTGCTTGTAATTTCTATGTTGGAATTAATAAGAGCATTCAACGAATCATCAAGAGGCTGGAAAAATGTGTATGACGAACATGCTAGTGGCATAGGACAAAGTAAAGCCAGACACAGGAAATATAAGAGGCTTATATTTGGCGGTTGACGAGCTTACGACCACTCTAATGACTAGGCTGCCGTTGTAGCATAAAATACGTAAGATAAGCATGATCTGCTTTGCAAATTCTGGACTGAGAGAGGACGTGTATACAGTGCTAAAGAAAGAAATTTTAATAAAATGCTATAAATGCGATACGTACACTTGATGAAAGGCCAAGGATATTCATCAGACAAATCCATCTTCAGATCAGAGAGAATGTTAAAATACATAAGGACTATTACCACAACGATTCAACTGAAAAAGAAACATCTCTGCTCTTGGGTCTCAAGGGGCTTGGCGCGAAGACGAAACGTTTGTCGGCAAACCGCCACTCGTAAAGTGACTTTGACCTTGATACCGGAGCCCTGCAGGTAGTAAGAGGCAAAGAGAAAGGATTCCAGTGCCTGGGTATATAATCGGGCCACCCTGTTCCTAGGGGATATCTACCCTTTAGGTAGTGGAGTCTAGAAAAGGAGAGGGAAAATTAGGTGGTGAGTGCCGCGGGAATCCCTCCATCAGAAGTTATAAAAGACAGACCCGTCCTCGCGTCAGAGAGGCCACTCCACATCAACAAACCGAAAATTGACTGACAATAATAAAAATGTGGTCATATGTCCCAGAAGGTTGCTTGACACGAAGACCTTCGGTAGTAATATAACTTTGACTGACTCTAGACTGAATGAGATCAGTTGCAGGATATTCGTCTGACAGTAAGGATGTGAGCACGGAAGATGGAAAGACTCTTCTCGGTAGCATTGATTTCCTGGCAGCGACTCTTGGAGAGTCGTTGCGAAACCTAAAAATTCACTACCGTGTTCACAAGAGCCCTCCACTCGTCCTTATCCTGAGCCAGATCGATCAAGTTCATAACATCATATTCTGTTCCTCCAAGATCCATTTTTAATATTGTCCATCCACCTACGACTTGGTCTTCCTAGTGGTCTGTTTCCTTCTGGATTTCCCAGCAATATCCTATATGCATTCCGCCCCCATTCTTGCTACATGCCATACAAATTTCCTCCTCCTTGTTTTGGTCATTGGAGAAGAGTATAAGTTATGAAGCTCCTCATGATGCATTCTTTTCCAGCCTCATATCACTTCACCACTCTTCGGTGCAATTATTCTCCTCAGCACCCTTTTCTCAAACAACCTCATTCTGTTCTTACTTTAATGCCAGAGACCAATTTTCACGAACATACAGAATCAAAGGTAAAATTATATTTTTGTATTCCAGTTTCAATATTTTTAGACGCAAGATGAGAGGACAGACGATTCTGAGCTGAATGGTAGCAAGCATTACCTGAATTCAGTCTCCTATTAATATCCTCCTATGTCAGGTTTCGATTTGTTATTGTGTCTTTCAGATATTATTTCTTCCTCTAATTCCTAAATTACCTGTACCCGGCCACCCGTTGCTGTGGCAGATCTAGTGAATTCAAAAATTTTGTTGGATAATTAACCGCTTCATCTGCTTCCACAACAGTGTCGACGGACTTGTATGTGACTGCCTCGCAGTGAATGTTAGACTGAACGATATTGTTAAGTTCGTAGACGTCTTTGTTCTTGGCCGCAAGAATAGCTAGTTCACTCAGCCAATCGTGATTCTTATAATTGGTTTGAATATTGGGAAATACTTTTTTCAACCAATTCTTCTTTTGACGTCACTAAATTGCAGAAGTTATGAGGCAATGAAATTCGTCCTGAGGTCAGATCAACCGGTACCTTTCCGTTCCCAATTTCCAGCAATTTATGCGAGAATATCTCAGCTGACCGATCGTTTTGCAGGTGGACACGCATATTTGTAGAATTTTAACGTCTTTTCGTATCGACACAAAGTAGAGTATTTCAGGCAAGTATTTATTTCGTCCGCTGGTGTCGATCGAGGAATTACAGGTAATGTTTGCCTGAAATCTTCTGCAAGCAATATTAATGCGTTCCCAAATGGTCTGATGTTTCCACGCAAATCTTGCAATGATCGATGAAGAGCCTCGAGCGATTTTTTGTGCGCCATTGTGCATTCATCCCAAACAATAAGTTTGCATTTCTGCA